>NC_142501.1:166852745-167156703 GCF_057876585.1 Rhinolophus sinicus
AACACTTTCAGTTTGTTAATGATAACCCCGTGAATATAATATATACATATTTTTTTAATTGGTCACAATGGTACAAAAATAACTTCCTATCGATTCATTAGTTAAGAGTTGACTGAACCTTTATGGTATTCCAATCACTCATCATATTAAAGATATGAGGCAATCCATATATATGTGCTTTTAGTCAGCCAATTAAAATACTTTTGACTTGAAAGAACTTAATAGTTAATGAGATTTACGACAACTTAGAACACAGGAGAACTAAGTCAAACAGTCTAAGCAATAGAGAACAATCACTAAAGCATCTCAAATCTACTTTCTTTGAAAAAAACAAATA
Organism: Rhinolophus sinicus; assembly: GCF_057876585.1. NCBI lineage: Eukaryota > Metazoa > Chordata > Mammalia > Chiroptera > Rhinolophidae > Rhinolophus > Rhinolophus sinicus. Next base: position 166,853,083 of record NC_142501.1, read on the forward strand.
TCTGTATGATTCTTCTAGTCTAAGACTCATTTGACCTGACTGTAGAAGGCTAACTGATGAAGGATATTACTTATTAATTTATGTTAATAGCTGAGAATAACTGCCCTAACCATTCTAAACATTATCATCACCTTCGTAAATGTTTATAGTCTGAGAGAAGGAAATTACTTCAAACTACTCAACAGCCAATAGTATATAAACAAAATGAAACAAAAGAACAGCTTCCTAGAACTGGTTCCAATAAAAATTTATGACCTCACTGGGGCTTGTCCACAATAAGTTCTCTCTCCCATTTTCAAAACAGCTATTTTAAACCTTTCCCCACCTCTCCTCATGTTCCGACTCTCCATCTCCTCCCGCCAACATTCTCAGCCTTTTAGTTTAAGGATTACAAAAAGAGCATCCTCTAAATGTATTAATGTTTCCATCCTCTATTCCTATTCTATCTGACCCAACTGGGGTAACCTGTGAACTAGCCTCTTACTGTGCCCTTTCCTTCTCCTCCCGCCCTTGTGCTTTACCAGCCCAGCCAAACCTCAGTCCCAATAAACAATGTATCTATCTGCCTTCTCCACTTCTACACACATGCTGCTGGCAAGAGAAAAACCACACAACTGCATAGTTAAGATCCAGTACAAATTTATCATCTCCAACCTTCACTGGGCCCTCAAATACACTTTTATTGTTCCTTTTCAACTATCTTTCTTATTCCCTTTCATGAATATTACAAACCATCACAATTTCCTTAAGTCCCTTACTCAACCTACTTCCTCTAGACTCTTAACAGACCACATTTTCTGACAGCTACAGGGAACTGAGGTCTTTAGGCAAGATCTTATTCAACTTCCCATTACCTTCACTACAAATCCATATTAACAACCAACGAAGTGTGCTCTCCTACAGGATGAGGTCTCCTTCTCCTGTTCGAGGCTCACCCACCCATCTGGAATTTGACGCCATGCACTCCATCAATTTCACTCTCACAAGTTTCCAAATTTCCCCCTGCTGGTTTCTTCCCTTCTCTTTATGACCATGCCTGCATCTCTCTCACCTTTAAAAACAAAGCAAAACACTAGAAACATACAAGCAAAAGCCATTTTATTGCCAAATTCACCTTCACCAATTTTTTTTCCCTTTCAAATTTCTACAAGCCAAGTATATACTTAAGGTCTCTTGCCACCTCCCATTCACTCAACTCACTGCTTTCTGGCTCCACCATTCTAGTAACTTCCAAACTGGTAAATCTCATGGCCATTCTTTCGTTCTCATATTACTGGGTTTCTATGTACATGACAGTGTTGACTGTTGTCCTCCTTGTTGCGACTTTTATCTCGAGTTCTATAACCATCCTCAATTGATTCTTTTTGTACTGCAATTGACTGGCACCTGTTCTGGATCCTTTATGGGTTCCCCTTTCATCATTAAACATTCATGTTCTCCATGGTTCTCCTGAGCCTACTGCTCTTCTCCCCTGGCAGTATGAGCCATGAGTAATCTCTGGTCCCCTTCCAGGGTTTCAATGCCCACTTCCTTGCCAATGAGTCCCAAAAATATGTGTCTGGCCAAATCCCCTCATCTGAGCTTCTAATTGCCTACTGAATACCTTTACCTGGGAAGCTCACAAACAGTTCTGACTCAATGCCCCAAACTGAATCTATCCCCTAAAACTTTCTCAGCTATTGGGAATTATCCACCCAGTTTCCCAAATTAGAAACCTAAGAGAAAGCCTTGTCTTGGTCTCTCCTAATCTCTTGTTCTACTGTTTACAATCCTTTATTGGCTCTGCATGCCTCCAAGCAAAAGTATTAGCTCAATATGTGCTTCTTGTCAATCTTGACAGTCTTATTTTTTGCCCCTGCTTGACATAAAATCAACTTCTGGGACTGCTTATAAATGTTGCACATATTAAAATGTTTGTTGTCTTTTACCAGGACTCAGGTTTTAACTTCTTACTCTAATTACCTTCTTGGTTAATTCAGTCCAGTTCATTCCAACCTGGCTAATGCTTAGCTTTTTTGGGCTCAAGAATCACATCACATTCTTGAGGGAGACTTCCCTTCCCTGATCCCCACAGACTTTTAGACAACTCTCTTTTCAGGAGTGCCACAACACCCTCCAGTGTCTCTAATACTGTATTTCTTTGTTATTGTGTTATCTGTTTGTGTGTCTCTCTTTTCCAACAGAATTATATGTTTATCTTCCTCATTATACTTTAGCTTCACAAGATTAGACTGCATTTTATCTCAGAAACTCTGATGCACAGTCTAGTGTATGGTACAATGTTTATTTGTTTGACACAAACAAGTATCAGTGTATAGACCATTATCATCAGATAGCTGAAGACTACTATAATATGAAAGAAAATAATAAAAACAAAAAGAAGTAATTTGGAATAAATAACAAAGCAAAACGCACAAGAAATTTTGAAAAACAATATTCTCAAAGGGGTGAGAGGAGGTACTGCACAATTTTGAAAGAATAAAAGAATTCAAGGAAATTAAAAATATGATAGCATCAGGTTAATCTGGAAGACTTAATATATGATTGATTGAGTTATATGAAAAAAGGGAACATAAAAAACAAAGGGAAAATTAACAAAGAACTATTTCACAATATTTCCCAAGGAATGAATGGCACAAGTTTTCAGATTAACAAGGTTCATCATGAAGCCTCAGTAAAATTTCAAAATACTGAGGAGAAAAAGCAGAGCTTAGAAAATTTCAGACTGAAAAAGTAACAGACACAGAGAATAAACAATATGGAGACCAAGTGAGACTAGAGGGGAGACACTGAGTCAGAGAGGAGGGGGTAAAGAGAAAGACACAGTTGGGGGAGACAGACAGATTCAAGGGAGAGGAAGAGAAGAGAAAAGGTAGGGAGGAGACAGCGACAGGGAGAGAGAGAGAACAGAGAATGACAAGGAGAGACAGAGAGAGTTGGAGAGAGACAGATGGAAGGAAGGGAAAGACAGAGGTAGGGTAGAGAGATGAAAGCCCAGAGAGATAGGGATGGAAAGTGAGACAGGCAGAGATGGGGATAAAGAGACTGAACTAGGAAAGGAAGGAGAACTAGAGATAGGAGGAGAACAACAGAGACACAGTAAGGGAGAGAAAAACAGGGAGAGCAATAGAGGAAGGGAGAGACAGGAGGAAGAGAAAGAGACGGGAAGAGGAGAGAAAGAGACATGTAGAGAGAGACAGAAGTTGAGACAGTTACATCATTACATAGCCTGGGGAAAACAAATTCTACAAGAGTGGAAAAATAATGGTGGTATACTATAAGGTCCATCTGTGAGTGATATTTACACCATGGTCAGTAAAGCGCTAACACTCAATATTGTTTAAACAAATGGTATAACTATAAGGAAAGGATAAGGACGGTAGCACGTACTAGTGAGCATGTATGAGGTCTGACAATTAAGTTCACAAACTCATCCTAGAAAAAGTGCTACCTACCTCACTGCTGAATATCACTACAGTCACCTTCGAAGTCCTCCCCGTGGGGCGCTATGCAACGACACCAACACCTAGTCCATGCTTCAAAGCAATTTTGGAACGCTTTTTCTGGAATGGCCATCAGAACTGTCAGTGTATTACCCTTGATGTTCTGAATGTCATCAAAATGTCCTCCTTTCACTATTTCCTTTACCTTCGGGTAAAGAAAGAAGTAATGGGGGCCAGATCAGGTGAGTAGGGAGGGTGTTTCAATATAGTTATCTGTTTACTGGCTAAAAACTCCCTCAAAGACAGTGCCATGTGAGCTGGTGCATTGTCATGATGCAAGAGCCATGAATTGTTGGTGAAAAGTTGAGGTTGTTTTCGTCTAACTTTTTCATGCAGCCTTTTCAGCACTTCCAAATAGTAAACTTGGTTAACTGTTTGTCCAGTTGTTACAAATTCATAATGAATAATCCCTCTGATATCAGAAAAGGTTAGCAACATCGTTGTAACAAGTTCGTGAACTTAATTGTCAGACCTTGTATGTTATGGTGTGGAGGCATAGGGAATAAAAAAGCTAATTCTCATAAATCTCAGTAGGAAGTCAATTAAAACTGAATAATCAAGAAACAAGCAGTAAAAGTATGTTATTTAAAAGCTGAAAAAGCAGCAGCAGCAATTAGTGGTGGAGAGGAGTAGGCACCTTACTAGCCTGTGGATCTACTTGACTTTTTAAACTATGTACTTGTATACCTTTGATAACCTAAAAATTATTTTAAAAGTCCCCACCAAGACTGCTACACGTAATCAACTTGATAAAATAAAACATTAACTCTATTTCGTCTCTCTCTGATAGAAAACCTGCTGAACAACAAAGCAAACTGAGATGATCCTTTGAAGTGTACAAATGACTTTGGCAATTGCACCATTGAGCGCCATAAACCATCACTTCAAAAAATAATGAAAATAACAAAGGATTAATTTACAATCTATCCCTATTCCAAAACTCAACCATGAGAGGAACATTTTATTAAATGCTCATGGTCTTTCTTTTATCTGTTAGAACTAAGTGGAGTTCATTCTGACCAGCTCTCACATCAAGTCACGTTATTTTAGAGCGAACTGAAAGGAAGGAATGAAAACATCACGCTTCTTAAAAACTAATTCTATCATATTTTCCCCCTACTTGTGACTTATTATGACCTGAAGATTCCTGCGTGCCACCCAGTCCACAGGCGTGTGCCTGGCCCCTGGACTTACCCTGTTAAACACCGGCAGCATCATGTACAGCTTCTCTTCCTGTTCCTTCTGAGTCATGTGCCGCGGCGGATGGCACAGCTCGGTGAAGAGCCGGCGAAGGTGCATGAGTCCTAAGGCGTTGTCCTGCGGGCTGCACTCCTCCTGCCTCGGCCGTCCCATGATCCTCTTCACCATGTTCATCTTGGCGGGTTGGTGATCAACACTTCTAATTCTGTAGGAAGATGTGCATACACAGTCAAAAATGTCATCGTCTTCACCAGGCCAAGCATGCATAAAGAGCTTATAAAAGCTCTGAAAAATAGAAAATTCTGACTAAAGTATTTTTCCTACCTCTTTAAAAAGGCAGAAACGCAAAGCTAATTGTGGTACATCTCTAAATGACAAATTATAGTCATAGCACTCAACTATCCTACTAGCTTTGACACAATTTGTACAAAATGTAAAACATTAACTGGGCAAGTAACAAATATTTCCAATTAAGTTAGTCATATCAAGTTCAACAAATAAAGGGATCACAAATCTTACTATTAATATGTTGCTTAATAGCTGAGCATATGTAAAAAGAAAGAACAGTATCAAGTATCACCTTATATCAAAACATCCACACACACAAAAAAAACCCCACATACAAATAATCCCACAGTTTTCTATGTTTAATTATATTTTTTCTAGATGAAGGATTTCACTTTGGTACCTGCTAAAGAGTTTACTTTGTGTTATAATTTGAAAACATGCAAATTAAATAAAATGATATCCCAATATATTTTCCATATCGTAAGATAACAGTAAAAATTATATAACTGAAGACTACTTTTTCAAACGATGGGAAACCCTTTGGTAGGTCGTGTTACTTCATTCAGATCATGGTGAGCATTTAAAAATGAAATAGAAGATACTGGAACACATATAGTAAGGGTGATTATTATTTTATGAAACTTCTTCTAGGTAAGGGAGTATCTGTGTACATTGCATCGTAATATAAAATGTATCTCTGGCTAGATCTGCAGTTAAGAAATAAACAAACCAACCACTGAGTCAGAATATATACCAGAATCAATAACACTAAGCCTTCAGAAAGCATCATCAGCCCTTTTCAACCACCACTAACTGTGCCAGCAATTAGCTCATTTCAGACACAAAAACAGGATATCTTACAAGAGGAATCAGGATGGCTGGGAGGCCATTATGGATATACGGAATCTGGATGAAAGGCAATCTGCCTTTTAATCTGTAGAAAAGCAGGAATAACTTGAAGATTTTCATTTTGCTGCGTCACCACGTAAGCCAGAAGGCCATTTCTTAAGAAATGAAAGACTACTGCTAGGCTAGAGCTTTATTTACTAAACATCTGTCTATTGATTTTTTAAAAACTATAAGAAAAACTAGCATCTTAAACATGCTCTTCCTGGAGAATTTTGAGTGAATTCCGTGTGTGGCTATGGACATATGCGTACACACTAGCTAGACTGCAACAGGAGGCCATGATGTGACTCATCACAGGTGACGAGCAGAAAGACACACTCTGCTCAGAGCTCTGCCAATGGCTTGTCTGCGTGAGTGACTGCTGTGCAAAAAGCACTTAATACGCCCTAAGGGGTTCAATCGCAGGGAAGAGTGCTTAGACATACAGGCAGAGGGCCAAGGAGAACCTCTACTACGAAATAACAACCAAAAGTTAGTCCAGTTCAAAAGTGTTCCTGGAAAATAGATGAGTCCTCCAAATACAAAGATTTCAACAAATACATTCAAATAGCCTACTATGTGCTGGTATGTATAGTCGTAGAAATCCCCAGAACAAAGAACAAATTTGAAGTGAATTATAAAATATAAATTAGCTAACATTTTAGGTTATGCATAGCTCTGCTCTTTTCCCTTAGCCTGTAGCTAGAGTTCATAATCTAGAGTCTGCAGATAGAATTTAGGGGATTCATGATCCTCCAATACTTTAAGAGATTCCCAGCTATCAAAGATGTCTATGTCATTAAAAAAAAAACACAGTCAAGTATCACTCTATCTGTAGAACTTCAAAGCCCCGTCAGGCCATCTCCTTTGTTCCTCATTCCAACTTAAACAAGTGGGCGGATGATAGGACAGATGCTACCTTTAAGTGAAACCCCAAGATAACAACAATTTGCTCAAAATCTCACAATGAAAAGGAATTGTATGAGAATCCAGACCTTTACCTCCTGGGCAAGTGCCCTTCCCCGGTTTACTCACATTCATGTGCCTATTTTAAATTATACAATTCGTACAAACGTTGACTCTATTTAGCATATTTATTATTTAGCATCAAGTAGCAATTAGAATGCGAAAGAAATCTTTTTGATTTTTCTGAGGCTAGATTAGTCAACTTTCACCCTAGTAAAAAACACACACACGTGATCACATATTGGCAAACATAAACTAGATGTAATCAAGCTATTCTACCATTATTTAATATTTATTAGATACAAAAGGATACGTATCAATCAACTAAATGGGTTTACTGGTATTTCTCACTTGCTCATATAATCTCAGTGATAGAAAAAACTCAGATTCCTCCTTTTTCTCTTAATTTACCAAGAAACACTTAAGCATGTCAGATTGCTGAATCATTGCTTTGTCTGCATTTCAGTGTTTATATTTCAAGTAAATTCAGACCAAGAAGTACCATGTTTAAAATACTCTTCAGGAGTGAAAGACAAGAAAAAAAATAGGCACTTTTCAGTCAAAGCTGTTCAAACATGCCCACATAAGATAGGTAACTTCAGGTTAAAGGCTCTTTAACCCACTTGAAAGATGAGTTTCTCTCATCCATAAAATCTTTCCTTACAGCCTTTGTGTAATGCATACATAAAATGACATCATTTCTATAAAGTGTCAAGCACATTAGTCACATTCTGTAATTCTTTTATTTCTTTTCTTCCTTCAGCTTGAGCATGAAACATTTCATTCCTTTTCCTTTACATTTTTAGTTAGCTATCTAAGCAAGGGAAAGAAAATACCATAATCCCTTATAGTATTATGTTTCAGAGACTTAAAAGCGATAAACAAAAAAACAAAAAAATCAAAGGGAAATGCATTTCTTAGTTGGATTTCAATAGGAGGTTTATAAAGCAATATAGAAGCAATATGCAAAATATAATAATAATGAGGACAAACAGAATGGTTTTTTTTATGCAATGTTATTAGGAGTTTTCAAAATATTTATGAAGATTATTGTGTATAAGAACTCTATTTTGTTTCACAAGAGAAAAGTGTTTGTACTGCCAACAGGGGGTTATTTAAATAGCAATGAGATAATTACTGCAATGAGCCCAGACAGTATTTCTTATTCTAATCTCTTGTGTTAATGCTTGAAAATCCCAGACACTTTAACTCTGCCCACCCCAAATCCTTTAAACAGTTTGCCATTACTTAAATTACAGAAGGATACAGAACAAGTTAATTTTTAAAATACATTCAGCAAGTAACTAGCTGCCTTTCAGTAACTCAGCTAAAAACTTAGAATAGCTTTTATAAATAACTCTGTAATTCCACGAGAGAAATAGCTAGCTCATATGGCCAAGGGAAATTTTAAACTTTCATCGAAGAATTATGAGTAATTGCTCAGGTTTTTTTATTTTTCCTTAAACTTTCTGGAGGAAAATGCTATTTTTTCTCATACTATGAAGAGTAAAGGCAAAACTTCTTATACTTTTAAGAATAAAGGCAAAACTTTGAGAGGCTCCCAATAAACTGGGTATATAACCCATCAATCTAACATGTACCTTGAAAAAGAACTACAGATAGAGTCCTTAATTAGAATTTAAAACTTCTACCTGCTGAAGCATTAAGTTTTTGTCGTTCAAAGGCAGTCATTATCACATTTTAGCCTCATCTATGAGATATTACAAGATCAGCCATCTCATTTACATGGCATAATACAATTATTTAAGACATATTCCCAACACCCCCTTACTCTTCCCGTGTGTGAACTCAGCATCCTATACCGACAGTGAACTGAACAATTTCTCAAAGTATCCTTTCAGTGTGCTCAATTTTCTCTCTTCATAGACGAAAGCATGTTCCAAAGCCAAAAGCAATGTGCCTTCATTTAAGAGCACTTCACTTAGATGTGACTGCCAACTGTCAGCCACCACTGTTGACATCTCCCTGATCCCCTTCTTGAACCCTTCCTTCTAGGGCCCCCACTGCTGTTTTGGGAGCCCCAAAGGCACATTTACGCTAATAGTTAAAAGGCTGTTAGGTTATCTGATATGATTAACATAGTGTAATTAAATTGTATTATGGAATAAATAAACTTGTGTAAGTTGATCAGAGATATCTGGCATTCTCTGAAAGTGTATCTTTATACAAATTGTGTTCAAAATTCTGTATAAAAGACCTGCAAAAGAATTTTTGTAGCACAATGCTTCTATAATTTGTGACTGCCTAATACTGACACATTTCACGTTCTACATTATCTCCTCTAACTTCTAGTTCATCATTCAGCTTCACAGTGTCCTCCGTGGATGGCACAGTGCAGGGGCGACTCACCTCAAGTGTGAGATGCACATGAGCAGGATTACAACTTTCAGGGCCATTTCCTATCATTTCCAAATTCCTATCACCACTAGGAATTTCTCTATTTCTGAAATTTCAAGTTTTGAAATCTCACTCTGAGATAACTTTCAACCATCCATCTTTCTCGCTTCCTAAATCTGTGGTCTTTACTGGAATCACTTACTCTTCTTGACCTCCCAAATCTCCTATCTCTCAGCAGAGATCAGACCACGTTTAATCTCTTTAATGACATTCTCAAATGTACCTTTACGTCCCTTGCACTCCTCGCCTATACACATTCCCAACCATTATTCATGCCCGGATGAATCCAGCCACACAATTTCTCCATTTCTAAGTTTGGGTTGCTGGATACTGTGGAGAAAACTCTACAATTCTGCAGTCTGGTTACAACATCAATTTACAATTTTCTAAAATTATTATTTCCATAAATAAAAGTTAATTCCAAAAGGGTTAATGATCTAAATGTAAACAAACAATAAAATATTACAAGCAAATATAAAATGAAATAATTTAAGGTGAGTTCTTCTTAAAAGGAAAAAAAGATTTATAGCAAAAAATACCACGAAGCTAAAAGATAGACAACAAATAGGAAAAAATATCAGCAATCCTGTAGCAAAGTATTTATAACTAGAATATCCATGTAACTCTTAAAATCAACAACCTGACAGTAAATAAGAATGAAACAGAAATAAACTATCCCCAGTAAAAATACTACACATATGAAATGCAACACAACACACATAAAAAGGTACTTAAAATCACTAATAATTGAGAAATGCAAACAAAAACAAAGTAAAACTGTTCTTCAGTTTGCCAAAAACTAATAGGATTTATGAAATACATTCATAGTAAAAACAGAAAAAATGGAAATGTACACACATTTCCATTATTGATTAGAATGTAAATCAAGTCTTTTTTAGGGCAATCAGTATCAACATACCTACTCATTGTCTAGTTAAGACCTCTTCTGGGAAGTTATCCTATAGCAATGATCACAGTACAAGGTGTTACTGCATTACATGTTACTATAATTGTTTATAATGAATAGGTAATTCACGGTACATATGTATTATGGAATAACACAGTTCTTAAAAGTTAGGAGGGAAAAAAAAGAAGCTAAAGTTTAAAAATCAAGGTGTCAGCACCAAAATGTCAATAGCTCAGAAGTCATCACTCTTGTTATTAAACAAGAAACAGCTGAATAAAGTAAAAATCAAAGAATTTTCTTAAAACCCATTGGAGAACTGATGTTGCAGGGCAAACCAACCCATGAAATCTAGAGAAACAAGGAATTCAGAGAGTCACAGCTGCAATCTGCTTACCTGGAACAGAAGTCCCTACAACCACAAACTGGTAGAACACTTCAATGGTAACTGCTGAACTATTGGAGGTTGACAATGGACTAGCACGAGAGGGAAAAACTCCAGGAACCACAGTCTGAGGGGCCTCACCACAACTTCCCTGGGTTACACCTCTAGACCCCCCCTCTAAGATCCCCTCCTGGCTCTGGCAGGTGGAGGGGGAAGAGTAATCACTGTGATGTGCTCCCAGAGCATTCACCATAACAGGGTGAAATATTGTATCTTGTCTCCCCTTAGGGAAAGGCATTTGTTCCAACCCAAATGGCCCAGCCTTCCAGTCTCACCTGAGGGGATAAGGGTAGAAGCTGGGGAAAGAAATAACTACAAGAAATCCTTGTGAAAGGTCACAGCCCAGAGTCACAGGCCCAGTAAAACACTGAGATTTAGTCATATGATTATATAAAAGTTCCCTTCTTCCATACTTTATAACCACACCAACAGGTTTCTAGGGAACAATCGAAAGGAAATGCTACAAGTCAAAAGCACAATAACAAACATGAAGAATGCTTTGATGAGTTCAACAGCAGATTGGACGGGGCCAAGGAAAGAATCAGTGAGCTTGAAGCTAAATCAATAGAAACTTGCAGAAGAAAGAGAGAAGGGAGCAGTGGCATATTTGAAGTAATAATGGCTGAGAACTTCGCAAAATTAATGACACCAAACCAATGATATGGAAAGTTCAGAGAATATCAAGCAAGACAAATACCTGAAAGATTGTATTTAGGCATATTGTACGCAAACTGCAGACAATCAAAGATAGGAATCTTGAAAGAGGTTGTGGTGGGAGTAGTGGGGGAGGGAAAGCACCTTTCCTATAAAGAAACAAATAAAAATATCACAGTAGATTTCTCACCCAAACCTTGCTAACAAGAAGAGAATAAAGGGAAATATTTAAAGTACTGGAAGAAAAACCTATCAGCCTAGAATTCTATATCCAATGCAATTATCCTTCAAAAGTGAAGGAAGAATAAAGAATTTCCCAGACGAGCAAAGGAATAAATGAAGGTAAAATAAAATCTTTCATTTTCCTTAATTGACCTAAAAAATTGTTTTTAAAGTAGCAGTAATGTATTGGGTGATTATAATTTACGAATTACTGAGATGAGAGCAATGTCATAAGGGACGAGGAGGAGGAACTGGGAATGCCGCTGCACTATACCTCAGTAATGAAGTGTTACTTTAAGGCAGACAAAGGCTGGTGAAAAATGTACACTCTAGGGCAACCGCTAAAGGTTTTTTTGTTTTTGTTTTTTAATACATTTAATTGCTATGCAAAGAGATGAGATAAAAGGCAATCATACAAAATGCTCCGTTAAAACTAGAGAAGACAGAAAGGGAATAAACAGAGATTAAATGTGAAAAACAGAAAAGTTACAAATATGGCAGATATTAATACAACTATATCAACAATCTCTTTAAATGTAAATGGTCTAAATGCACCAACTGAAAGACAGAGAATGTCGGAGTGGATTAAAAAGCATGTCCCAACTATGTGATGTCTACAAGAAAGCTGAATATAAATAATCATCATGAATAATAAATATAAATAATCAGATAGGTTAAAAATAAAAGAGATGGAGAAAGATATAACATGCTAACTCTAATCAAAAGAAAGCTGAGTAGCTATGTTAATTTTAGAAACACAGTCTTTAAAACAAGGAAAAATATCAGAGATAAAGAAGGGTATTACATACTGACAAAGGGGTCATTTCTCCAAGAAGACACAACAATCCTTAACGTGTATAAACCTAACAAGAGTATCAATCTACGTGAAGCAAAAACTTACAGAAGTAAAGGGAGAGTCAAATTTACTATTAAGAGTTAGAGACTTCAACAGCCCTCACACAATAATTGATACATCAACTGTGCAGGAAATCAATACAGATATAATTTACTGAACAGTCCCATCAATCAACTAAGTATATAGTTGATATTTATAGAACATGACATCCAACAACAGAATACATACTCTCTTCAAACTCCCATGGAACACTCACCAAGACAGATCACATACAGGAGTATAAACACACCTTACCAAATTCAAAAGGACAGAAATCATGCAAAGTATGCTCCCAGATCACAATGGAATTAAGCAGGAAATCAGTAACAAAAACAACTGGAAAAGCCCCAAATATTTGGAAATTAAACAACAAACATCTGAAAAACATATGAGTCAAAGTGTCAAGAGAAATTCAAAACATTTTAAACTAAATTAAAATACAATTTACTCAAATGTATAAAATGCAGTGAAAGTTGTTCTTGGAGGGAAATTTGTACCGCTAACGATCTAAAAACAACGTAAACTTCTACCTTAGGAAAACAGAGAAAGAAGAGCAATTGAAGCTTAAAGGAAGCAGAAGGAAAGAAATAACAAATTAGGGCAACAAATCAATGAAATTGAAAACAGGAAAACAACAGAAAACCAAAACCTGGTTCTTTAAAACGATTGACAAATATTAGTTTCATTCTCACTAGAATATGACTGGTGTCTCTGCCTTGAATTCATCTTCCCTAGAGCTCCTCAGTTTTCTTCTGAAAAACAAAGCAGATATCACACCACTTCTCTGACTTAAAACCTCTGTTGATTCCCTATTGTCTAATAAACGGAAGCACCTTAATCTAATATAAGTTCTTAGACACGTGGCCCCATTTAGATTTCCAGCTTCCTTTCTCAGTAAGCCACCAGCTTCACTAAATTCTGCTATACTGAAAATATCTCCCAGGCTTGCTGGCTTCTTTCCCCCTCTGTGTATTTGTGTATGCTGTTCATTCTGCCAAGGATGTCCGTTCCTCTGCTTTTCCTAGCAGCTGAGCTCTAAGGTCATCTTCTCAGAGAAGTCTTTCTCAAACCTCCAGGCTGTTTGTTGTCCCACCTTTCATTCCACCATGGTACTTTAGTTATAGTCTGTTTGTATAGAGCATATAAAATGTATTATATATGTTGGACTGAGGTTTGCAAAACAAGTTGTTTACTAGTAGGGACAGGTCTATGGCCGCTCATGTGAGAGACTGATAAAAGGGAAAGTAAACATGTTTATGTTTAGAGCATATACATGACAGTAAACATGTTTCTATTTTCGTGTGAAACTGAGCATAACAAAATTGACTGATAAATACGTTCATGTAAGAGGTAAACAAGTCCTGGCCAACAACTTCTGGTTATCACCTAAGAAGTAAACAAGTCCAAGGAAAAGAGGATAAAAGCAGAATTCCAGAGCAACGCCGTGAGTGGTCCGACTGGGCGCTCCGGCTAAGATCCTCTATGAGGGGCAAGCCACGATACTCCGGGACTCTCCGAAGTTCTTCCTTGCAAGACCAGCTTGTCCCAGACCCATCTCCCTGGCCAGGAACCTTCTCCATCCCGACTGACTCTGGGACTTGGTTCGTTATAAAATTCTATTCTGTTCTGTATAACCTTCTGTGCTTACCAGAGCACTGGCCTCTGGAGGGACACTGGCTCCCAAATAAAGCTGTTACTCACTCTATCTGAGCCTGTGTGCCGGGACTTTGTTTCCCAATCATGTCATGAGTACCACGCAGGGACGTAGGGTCCTGCCGAGGTGTTAATGTACCCTTGACTTTCAGGAAGAGACTGAACGGTAGTAACTGCCTTTACAGGCGCTCGCAACACTGCTGGAGAAAGCCCATCACTCAGAGAGACAGTATGCATAGTGGTCACACAGGCTTTGCAACGAATCGCCTGAGTTCAAATCCTAGCTGCACCACTTACCAGCTGTATAACTTGAATAGGTCAGTTAGCATCTTTGTACATCAGATTCCTCGTACGTAAAAAGACAGTCACCACCAGAGCACACCTCATAGTGTTGTAGTGGAACTCACCACGAGTCACTACATGGAAAGCACTTAGGGTAACACCTGGCCCAGATGCTCAGTAAGGGACAGCTATCATCACTGTTATTCTACTGTAACAAACATATACTAATAAATGGTATTTATTCCCATTTAACTTATAGTTTCCTCAGTGGTGGCAACCAAATCTTACTTAACTTTGTATCCCTAGTTCATAGTAGGTGATGGGGGAATTAATGTTAAAATACTTACATATGGTCATATATTGAGTATGTGTTAGCATCAGATTTTATGTCCAGACATTTTGAATTCTGGATGTGCTAGTTTTACTATTCCTTACAAAAATTTACATATTACATATAACATTTTTAAAAAATTACAATTTATAATCCAAGTTCTCATCCTACAGAAAGGCCTCATAGTGTGTAAACACCGAATTTCTTAAACATCTCCAGAAAAAAATTTCATTCACAATGACTTACTCTAAATTGAAATGGTACCAACTTGCTTAAATAAAGATAATTTCTTTCTGCTTAGTCATCAGTATCTCTCATTAAACAATGAATTCCCTGAAAGCAGACTGTGCTCTCCAATCCCTAGCTGAGGACTCAGTACACAGCAGAAATAAATGAATGGAGGTAGGAGAGATTCCCACAGCTTTAAGGGAAAGCGCGAATTCCAAGGCTCTTCATTACCTGGCCTCTGCTTACATCCAACCCTATTCATCTCCCACCTTTCCACTTTATTCCACCCAGACCAAGACTCCGGCAGGTCTCCCTGTGGACAACAGGTCTCCCTGTGGTGCCTTCCCATTTCTGGGCCTCACACACCTGGAACCCTCTCCTGGAGGCCCCTACCCCTCCAGCACTTCTCATTCAGCTGATTGCTACTAATTAGCTTTTAACTCTCCGCTCACTGTGCCTCTCCTAAGAAGCCTTCCCAGGCCTCCCAGGTGGAGACAGCTGCCCTTTGTTGCCATACAATCCTGTGCGTCTTTATCACAGCTTTTCTCACATTGTTATGTTACTGTCATTTTGTTTGTTTTTCCCACCCTGGAAAAATAATATAAGATTATGGAAGGCAAAGATCACGTCTTATTCAACTTTCTCCCCAATATCTAACACAGCACAGTCCCTGACAAATAAGACAATAAATGAGAAGAACACAATCAACAAAAGTTTAGAAGATGAATGAATGAATTAGAGGCAGCTCAAATCAAAGATAAGTTACCGTGATTTAACACAGGCCAAGGAGAGGGAGAATTTTCTCTGAATTCCTCATGTGTTTGTTTTAGGCTTGCAAGACAACTTTGCTCTTTATGGTTTGAATTCAGTGTTTTACCTGAAAAGGTAATCAGCATTACCATATGACCGTTTTTGTTGGGACGTGTGGTAGCCCATAGTGTATTTTTTTTTAAATAGTCAATGAAATCTGGTGTAAATTCAGAAATTAAGAACTATGAATGTGAAGGCAGGGGCAGAAAAGGAAAAACATTACTACTTAATAGTTAGGTTTGGTTGGTAAACAGACGATGACAAATCAAAAGGCAATAAGCCAGATGTGCTGTGTCAACAACATACTGAGGACTAGAACATCCAAGAGGAAGTCAGTTTACCAGCGTCAACAACCAGTCATTACTGAACGAGCTGGAATATATGCTGTGATCAGAAAGTGATGAAAAGAAAATGACAAACGCAAGAGATTGTGCAGAAGTATATTAGTAAAACCTCACAAACAAGAAAATAAAATAATGACAGCAACAAAAATACTGGTAAAGTAAATGTTGGTTTTTTTCACAGACTGATTACATAGTAATGAAGGTTTTTATCGTGAATTCTTAAATTGTATTTTTCTCAAAATATCAAACTTAATATGTTCTGATAAATTTTGTTCTAACAATTAGTTATCTTAGAAGTTATGTACACATAATGATGCTAACATGGTTCAAAACACTTTTTAAAATTCCTCTTTAAAGATTGCTTTCAGAAGATTTTATAAGCCACATCTAAAAATCAGTGTCATCATATATCAAGTTTTGCCCAAAATGGAATTACCCAGCTTGCTCATTTGTCTTTGTTTCCATACTTCCTCCAAATAACTTTTGCCTATTATTAAACATCAAATCCTTTCAAAAGATTGAAAATTCACCACTAATAATAAAAAGAATGCACTGTAGACTCTACAGCTGACTATGGGAAAAAATTCTAAACAGATTCTGTGCAACGACATTGTTGAAATTTAATTCCTTAAGTGTCTGCTATATACAAAGCACTGTGGGAGAACCAACTCCAGTTTTTACCCTATGATGTGGCTATTTCATTTTTCTAGAATTCCAAACAGATCAGTACACAACTTCCCTTAAAAGTGGCATGCGATGGGATAGAGTCAAAACCCTTTTCAAGGCACAAAAGGCTCCTCAAAATCTGTTGTGCATCTAATTTTGAAGCTGTTTTTTCCAATAGCACTCCCCTCATTCTATGTTCATACCGTATCACCTAATTTGCTGTTTCCTGAGCATGACATTCAAACCCTTGATGCTTTTCCCATATGGTCTTTCCTCTGCCTAAAATGGCCTCCTCAGTTTTACTGCCTGGCAACTAACCATGGATAGTTCATGACCTTGCTTAATCCTAAAACAATCTAAACATATCTTCACAGTCATAATTTGACCCCCCACCCCAGCTACCTAGATCTGCTTTCAGTAAGTAGCTTATATTCATCATGTTCTATTTGAGAAAACAGAACTTTTAAACTATTTAGAAGACTGTGTTGGAAAATTTGTTTTAGAACCTCAGGGTAAGAAAGAATGTCTTTAAAAAACTACACACACGGAGCATTGAGGAGAGACAACCAAGATGGCACAGTAGGTAAACGCTGTGTCTTCTCTCACAACCACATCACAAATTACAACTAATCTACAAAACAACCACTATTGGGAATTGCCTAAAATCAAGCTGAATTGAAGTCTTTCAACTAAGGACTTGCAGAAGAAGCCACCTCCAGACTGGGAAGAAGAAGGTCAGAGACACGGCACAGGCTGGTCCCACACCCGTGTGTGACCATTAAAGATCGGAGGGCTATTTCGGTTGTGGGAGTCCCTCACCATCCCCTAAAGGAGCGAGAGATACCAGCCCCACTCCAGCCCAGGGATCCAGTGCTGGGGAGAGAAGTCCCCATAATTTGGGCCTGTGAAAACCAGTGGAGATTGTGACTGAGTGAGACAGTGCAGCTGCACTCACAGGCCCTCCTCTTAAAGGGACAGCACGCAGACTTACCCACCAACAAAATCACTCGCTCTGAGCTCCAGCGCTGGGGCAGCAGCTGGAAAGGGGGCAGGGACAGGGGAGTTGGCAGAGGCCACTGTTCCTTTGTTGAGCCCTCCCGCTTCCCAGTGTGTGAAGACAGGCGGCCACCATTTCTGAATCTCCACTGTTGGTTCGCCCCGCCCTGGTGATTTGAGACCCTGCCCCACCCAACTTTCAGGCACACCCAGGCCGCTTTCAGTGGCTTTTTTCGTGTAGATCGCCTGCCTTGGCTCAACCTGCAGAATATTTCTTAGGGTCTCTCAAAGATTCACAGAACCCAGACAAGCAGCAGCTGGCTTGAGCATGTCCTGTACCTCTGGCTGAGCAGCCCTAAGCTGGCACTAGTGGCAGCCGGCCTTGGTTCATGTGAGGCTTGGCCTCTCAAAGACGCTTCCAAGCACAGCACGGGCAGCAGCCATCTGCGGATTTCTTTCTGGCTTCCTCAGGGTGGCCCCAGGTGGGCACAGGCTATGGGTGAAGTAGACTGACAGCACATTCCCTCCAAGATGGTCCTAGGGCTGGGTCCCCCAGTGGCCAGCTTGAAAACGAGCTGGCGCATCACCCAGCTGCCTTCAAGAACGACACACCCAACGGGTGGATTGGGCAGCACCAGAGTCCTGCTGAGGCAGATCCTGCTCCATAGGACCAGCCCCTGCACAACAACCCTTCCACTGTAGTCAAGCCCAGTCCTCACAACCAGTGAGCCCAAGGGTCAGTCACTCACATTCATGTGCAATTATCAACCAAGGCTCAACTATAAGAGGAGGGCACACACAACCCACACAAGGGACACACCTGGAGCACATGGCTCAGGTGACCAGAAAGACTGTGCCACTGAACCCAATAGCACACCTACTACATAAGGACACTCTACTAAGACTGGAAGACATAGCAGCCCTACCTAATACATAGAAACAAACACAAGGAGGCAGCCAAAGTGGGGAGACAAAGAAACGTGTCCCAAATAAAAAAAACAGAACAAAGCTCCAGAAAAAGAACTAAGCAAAATGGAGATAAGAAATATGTCAGACTTGGAGTTCCAAACACTGGTTATAAGAATTCTCAAGGATCTCAAGGAGAACTTCAACAGAGAGATTGGAAGCATAAAAATGGAGTTGGAAACCATAAAACAGAATCAATCAGAAATAAAGGATACAATAATGGAAATGGAAGACTATATTACAGGGAATTAACAGTAGATTAGATGAAGCAGAGGATCTAACCAGCAATGTAGACGATAATGTAGCAGAAAACACCCAACCAGAACAGCAAAATGAAAAAAGAATCCAAAAAATTGAAGAGCGTTTAGGGGCCTCCGGGACAATATCAAGTATACCAACATTCGCATTATAGGGGTACCAGAAGGAAAAGAGAGAGAGCAAAGAATTGAAAACCTATTTGAAGAAATAATGACAGAAAACTTCCCTAACCTAGTGAAGGAAATAGACATACAAGCCCAGGAAATACAGAGAGTTCCAAACAAGATAAACCCAAAGAGGCCAACACCAAGACACACCATAATTAAAATGCCAAAGGTTAAACACAAATTAAGAATCTTAAAAGCAGCAAGAGAAAAATAGTTAGTTACCTACAAGGGAGCCCCCATAAGACTTTCAACTGATTTCTCAACAGAAACTTTGGAGGCAAGAAAGGAGTGGCAGGAAATATTCCAAGTGATAAAAGCAACAACATACAACCAAGATTGCTCTACCCAGCAAGGCTGTCATTTAGAATTGAAGGACAGATAAGGAGCTTCCCAGACAAGCAAAAGCTGAAGGAGTTCATCACCACCAAACCAGTATTACAAGGACTCTTAGAGGGACTATCTGAAGATGGGAGTGGGGTTAAGGATGGGTGAAAGGGGAAGGAATTAAGAAGTACAAATTGGTTGTTATACAGTAGTCATGGGGATGTAGGGTATAGCATAAGGGATATAGTCAAAATATTGTAATAACTAAGTATGGTGCCGGATATGTACTAGGTCTATCAGGGTGATAGATGGGAATGGGGTTGGGAAGCAGGGTAAAAAAGATGAAGGCACTAAGAAATACAAATTGGTAGTTAATACAGTATGGGGAATATAATCAACAATCTTGTAAAGATCATGTAAGGTGCCAGATGGGCACTGGATTTATCAGGGGGATCACGTCATAGACTGTGTAGATGCCTGACCAATGTGCTATACACCCGAAGAGTTGAAGTAGAATAATACTGAATGTCAACTATAGTGTGGAATGTCAAATATATAGGTATACATAGTCATGGGATGCAGAGTACAACATAGGGAAGATAGTCAATGGTATTGTAACAGCTACATAAGACGTCAGAGGGGTAGTAGCTTGGGGGGTGGGCTATCACTTTGTGAGGGGTTTAAATGTCTAACTATTACGTTGCACCTGAAACTAACAAAAAAATAAAAAGTGAAAAAAAAAAGTATTGAATTTGATCAGAAGACATGTATTCACATCCCAACTTTACCACTTGGAAATTGTACCTACCTGCCCTTATTCCCTTTTTCCTTGAATGTAAAACAGGATATTAAGTGTATTTATTAAGGCATATGCCAAGAGAGTGTCTGGTATGGAGCAGACTCTCAGTGGAGGGTAGTCATATTGTGCTGTGCCATCCAAATCAGCACACAAATGACGAAAGGGGCTGCGTTTTCTGAGCCTTCAACTTGTAATTAATTTTGAAATTAAAAAAAAAAAAAATTACCATGGAAATTTTCAAACAAAAACAAAAACTACACACACACACACACACACACACACACAACCATCAATCTTATCAAAATTGAAAATTTCTGTACATGAAAATCAACAGAAAGAAAATAAACACAAGATACAAACCAGAAACTAAATATCTGCAACACCTATAATGAACAAAAAATAATTAGATCCAAAATATGTAAACAATAGTTACAAATCAATGAGAGAAAGGCAAACCACCCAACAGAAAAATGGACAAGAGATACCACCTCACCCCAGTCAAAATGGCTATCATCACTAAATCAACAAACAACAAATGCTGGCGAGGATTTGGAGAAAAGGGAACCCTTGTGCACTATTGGTGGGATTGCAGATTGGTGCAGCCACTATGGAAAACAGTAGTGGAGGTATCTCAAAAATCTGAAAATGGAAATAACTACCTTATAACTCAGCAATTCCACTCCTAGGTATCTATCCAGAGAAATCTAAAACTCTAATTTGAAAAAATTTATGCACACCTATGCAGCACTCTTCACAACAGCCAAGACATGGAAACAACCGAAATGCCCATCTGTAGACGACTGGATTAAGAACCTGTGGTACATTTATACAATGGAGTATTATGCAGCCGTAAAGAAGAATGAAATCCTACCATTTGCAACGACGTGGATGGACCTAGGGAACATTATGCTAAGTGAAATAAGTCAGACCGAGAAAGACAAATACCATATGATCTTACTTATATGTGGAAGCTAAAGAAATGAATAAATGAATGAACTAATCAGAAACAGTCTCAGAGACATAGAGGAAAAACTGAGGGTTACTAGATGGGGTGGGGGGGTAGGGATAAGGATGAAGGTGAGGGGAGTAGAAAGCACAATCGGTAACCATAAGATTGCCACGGGGATACAAAAGTCAATTTGGGGAATGTTATCAATAATGTTGTAAAGATTTTGTAAGGTATCCGATGGACACTTGTCTCATTAGGGAGAGCACCTCAGGGATGATGTAGATGTCTGATCACTGCACTGTATACCTGAAGCTGAAGCGGAACAATAATGAATGTCAACTACAATTTTATATGTGTATATATGGTTACAAGAAGCGGAGTACAGCATTAGGAATAGAGACAGTGGAAATGTAATGGCTGTGTGCGATGTCAGAGGGACAGTGGATGGGGGGAGGAGGGTTATCACTGTGTGAGGGATATAAATGATAAATGTCTAACTATTGCATTGTTTTGTACACCTGAAACTAATAAAAAAAATTAAAAAAAGAAAAGAGAAAAATGGACAAAAGACAAATAAGCGTTTTACGGAAAAGGGAAATGAATGACCACCACAAATATATGAAAGGCCTCACAATTTTGTCAGTAATGTAGGAAATGAAAATCAATATATAATTTTTCTGACAGCTCTTTGCTCTCTGTTGCAAGGATGTTTGGTCATTTACTCTCTGTGTTGTGTCTTTGCATTGTTATCACCCACCTGCCCCAAATCTCCATTCACTCATTCTCATCACCTAGAAAAACATGCACCAAGTATCCACATCAAACCTCTCCACCAGGGTCGTACCAAGTGTCAACAGCCAATAACCTAGTCTGATCCCATCTGGGGCTATTTCTCAACCTATCACAAGTGTGGTAAAAACACCTTAGAATTTACAGAGGGCATCTCCAGTAAACAGGCAGCTCCACCATCATTCCTTGAAAATGAATCTAGTGTGAGGTTAGTGACCTATGTTTTTTTTATATTCAACTTTTTAGTGTTTGCCACAGTACCTGACATACTGAAGATGATTAATAAATGTATTATATATGGATGGATGGCTGGATAGTTGGATGGATAGAGTAAGGCAGGAAATCTTCTTCCTACTGACACCTTACTTATTAGCTTTTCATAAATTCCTCTATCCAATTTATTTTATAAATACTCTTTATTCACTTAATAGAATTGATGAATGAAAAACAATTAGGAAACTTATGAAATCCTTAAGGAAACATACTTTGAAATATAAAGTGGTACTGTATGAATCTTAAGGACAAAAAAATACTTGTTACTGGATATAACCTTTTGCTAATCAGAGTATTATTGTGTTCCTTGTAATTTTTGCATTAGATATTCCGCAAATGAAATATAAAAATGTATTTACATCCTCATGGGTGAGGGGTACATTCTCACTAAAGGGGTCGAGGGAAGAGTGTTGAAGAGTGAAGGGATGGAAGGAGAGGAGAAGACAGTAAGAAAACTACATTTCTCTATCCTTCCACCGTACCAAAACACAAGAATGATTACCATAAATAGCCATGTCCTAATTACATCATTTCACTGTTGGTCACATGTAGCCTATTTTTAAAAATGCCTTTGGGAAGAATGAGAAAAGAAACACTATTCTTATCAGTTAGCTATTTAATACATTTTATAAATCCATCTGAAATACTGACAATAATAAATATATTACACTTTATTCTGGGGGAATAAATTACTAATGTGAATAATTTTCAAAATACAACTGTTTACCACATTTTTCTTATAACAGTCTCATCCTCCCCTCAGGAGGAATGCCATGTAAGAAAATATATACAATGTTACCTTGAATAAACTGGCATAGACCCCCTGGCAGTGGGAAGATGACTGTTTCCTAGATTTATTTATTTATTATTTTAACGTTCTATAATAAAGCCTCACTCTCATTATTTTGGAGGAAGGATCTAAAAAAGCTTTGACTTTTATTCTAGGACTGAGGCTCAAGCACACCTAGCTGTTATTCTCGTTCTGCTTGTCTCATTTTACATTTTACATTTTACATTTAACACCTCAGCTTGAGCTGTGGGACAAAGGTGAAGGCTATACAACTGAAATCTGGTTCAAATATTTGTCTGCAGGGTTAGTATTTAGAGGCTAAAATTAAATACATAACCTATTTATTTTATTTCAAATGTTTAGGCTTTTGAATCTAATTGCTTAAATAAAAAAACATAAGCTATAAGAAATAAATGTTTCCACAGATGAAGGGTATAAATTTTCATTTTGTTACCTAACTTCCTCCTAGAAAGTGCACATGCATTCTAAAAATTAAAATTTGGATCGAGCAAAATTTTCTAGGTAGAGAATAGCAGTACACAGAGATAGGATTCAAGAAAACATGCATTCCTTTTCAGTTTTATTTTTCTTTTTGTAATTACATGAGAGGAAGATATTCTATGGTCAAAACAGTCATTGCAAGACATTTTAGTTCATTACGGTTTATGCATGCATTTATGTTTCTAGTAGAACATATACTAATTCATTCAAAAGTATTGAGAGCTATACCAATTTTGATTATTTGAAATATTTGCACACGTTTTTCAAAGTAACCTGTTCTAACAATGAAACTTTGCTACTATTTATCCAGGATTCCCCATCCCCCCAAAAAAAACACCTTAATTCACCTTTAATTTTTGAACAATTTAAAAAATTTTACATCAGTTAGTATACTCTCAAACTCCAGACAACTCATTTAATTTCAAATCCAGATTTCTCATAAAGAGCAAAAGTTAACATTTTAACAAAATGGAACGAAAAGAGACCCATGAATGAATTATATTTAATTATATTTAAAGACATGGATTTAGAATTCTAATACAATTACATTTAAAGAAACTGATGAAGGGTTTCCAAAACTTATGTTTCAAACATCATAATGGTTACCAGTTAAAGCATAATGTAAATGTCCTTAAGGAAGATAAGTGTTAACAATGATCATGAAACTTTAAAATTAAATTACACAATATTTAGATTTTGAAAGTTACCCTCTTCCAAACCATGGCAATAAAACCAGTGGCTGACTGACGTAAGAACAGACCAAGGTGCAGATGAGAGAGCTCAGAAACGGAGACACATGTATGTACTGGGGGCTTAATGTATGACAAAGGTCACAGGAAATGATATGATTGCTACGTAAGTGGTATTGGGAAACTGACTCACCTTAAAAATAAAATAAAATAAACTCCTACCAAAACCCATATAGGTGGGATCAAGATGGATTAAAGATCCCAAACTAAGAGGTAAAACTATGAAGTTAATAGAAAAAAAAATAATACGAGGGTATCTTTATGAATCAGGTAAGTATTTCTTAAGCATAAATTCGAAATAGCTACCACATGTAAAAATAAAATGAATGTGATTCCATTAAAATAAAATATTTTGGCTCAGCAAAGAACATTGTAAACGAAGCAAAAAGTGAGATGACACATACTTGAAACATTTAAAACTGCACTGATTGTAATTTAGAGTTTAAAAGGAATTCCCAAATCAATAAAAATACAGTAATCACAGTTTTAAAAAAAAAAAGAGGAAAAAGAAATGAACTAGTAACCGGAAAGCTATCTAACATATCAAGAGATGTTTTAATTTAGTTAGAAATCAAACAAATGCAGATTAAAATAAGGACATGCCACTTTACACCTATTAGATTAGCAATAAACAGAATGCTGAAAAATAACCTGCATTCTTGGATATGTGGACAGGACCCACATACATGACTGGTGAGAAAAAAGACTGGTAGAGAATCTGTAGGGCAACTGTGCATTACTCAGAATCTTGCATTCTACT
This sequence comes from Rhinolophus sinicus, assembly GCF_057876585.1. Classification (NCBI taxonomy): domain Eukaryota; kingdom Metazoa; phylum Chordata; class Mammalia; order Chiroptera; family Rhinolophidae; genus Rhinolophus; species Rhinolophus sinicus. Next base: position 166,878,101 of record NC_142501.1, read on the forward strand.
CGCCAGTATATATCCCAAAGAAATCCTTATGGGTAAGGACTTGCAAACGGATATTTACCATACTGTTACTTGTGGTAACTGGGGACTTGGAAGTTATTTAGAGGTCCATCACTGACCATCACTTAGAAAAGTAGTAAGTAAAATAGGGTTGATGCTCAATCATACATATTCATTTAAAAATATGTTATCACATAGGTATGTCTCAAAAACATAGTGATGAGTGAAAGGAACTAAGAAATACGATGAAATATATATCACAATACCGTTTTTTGGAAATTAGAAATACATACACACAAAAATAAACACTTTGCAAGAACACATACTAATGAACGATAATATTAAATCCCTCAGAACTGTTGTGCCTATCCCTTCATTAAATTTATAGCTCTTAGGAAATAATTACTTTGTAATACTTCTGAATTTGATTAAACTAAGCCCAGCAAATCATTGCCTTATATAAAAACTATATATTTACATTAGACAACTGAAATTACTTAAATAACAACCATTTCATTTCTTAAATTAGTGGCAAGTGAATCATATTTAAATCAGATACGAGTAGCTATTTTTTTCTAAAGTGATTCTTAGCTATTCCTCAATCTTGCCTATTCATTCCTTTTAATCCTCTGGCATTTAAAAATCCCCTTAAAGTAAACTTTATCTGCTTTTCAAGCAACAAGAAAAAAAATTTACTGACTGTTAGCATGGCACAAACAAAATAAAGTGGGACAGACCTCTCCATCCTCAAGGGGAGGACGGAATTGACTGTCTTAGACAGTGACCATAACTTGAAATGTGTAATAAACCTTGAGGCAAACAGGACCTGACTCGGGGAGGGAAGAGCCAGGCAACACTTCCCTCAGATCCAGAAAAATTTCCAGCATCAGACAGAAAGGGGGAAATAAAACTGGGTTCTTTATTACATCAAAATAAATTGGTAGCTTTTCATGACAAAATAAATCTGAGCTTCTTTCAATCCTTAAACAAGCCTACCATGGGCTCCAACAACAAAAAATCACATTGAGAATACCAAGATGGTTTATTTTGCAGTTACTACAACTTTGGCGTCAGCTTCCTTTCTTTCTTTGGCTGTATAATAAGAATTAGGGTTCAGAATGATGACTTTTGCACTCTAATATTCTGAATCAAGAGTATGTTATAAACTGTCAGCCCTTGTGCTAGGGAGACGTTTGGGATACACTAGTGTATATCAACAACTAGCACATGTGGCATTTACCATGTGTTATGAAACAACAACTTTTTAAAGGGAGTCGCTATCTAAATCATGGACCTGAGTCTGGGCGTGACACAGGCGATGTGTGTTATACCCGGGAAGCACATGGCATCAGGGAAAAGTACAGCAGGGAAACCTAATCTAGCTGCATGGTGGCAGGGCTGTGGGGAGGAAGAGTGTCAGGGACGATAAGTACATTTTTAAAAGATTTTCAACAATAAAAGAAAACAAATGGACTTCACCATCCGATGTACAGACTATCCTAACCAATCAGGTTTTTGCAGCTTTGTTCTCTGCATATGTTAATTCTTGACAGGCAAACCTTTCTACACCTTGGTCTGTAATCAGTTTTTCCAAGTGGAAAACACCAGCCATTCTGCTCTTGAATCATTTTTAAGAGTCCAAAGGGACAGCATCAGCAATTAGTAGCCAGGGCTGGAGTTAATCCCTGAGGAACTCTTGTTTCCTGCCTCTGTGTCAGTTTTTGTTGGGGAAATACAGACTTAAGATCCACAGCCAAGGACAATATTAAGTAGTTTCACATAAATTTATTCATTTATTTCCTACCACAAAATGGTATAATAGCAACATTATAAATGAAGAAACTGAAGTTCAGAAAGGTTAAAGCAATTAGCCAAAAGGCTCTAATAACCACAATTAGCTGAAATTTGAATTCAAGACACATACCTCCAAGTCCCGTGCTTCCAATTAAAAGGAAACTGCCTCTCTGTCTTTATGAAATCATTTTTTTTATGAAAGCAAGTGCAATTTTATTTCTAGCCATTCCTAGCAATGATAATACTATTTGTTCTTCCATAAAACAATTGGACAAAATTATCACACATATTTTTGTCCCAGACAAGTTAAAAACACACAAAACCATGATACTTTGTGCATCTTCCACCAAGGGTGTAACCAGACTGGCAATAAGAAGTATGATTCATGAGTAATATCTTGGCAGAGAATTCTTAGTATCTCTCGATACATCTGACATAGAAGGGAAGTGTTACATACACCTAACAACATTTTGTTTTCCTTCAGTTTCCTGTTCTCTTTAGTTCAAGTCTCCCCCAATCCCCCCGTCATTCACGCAACCGCATAACCCCAAGTATGGAATAATATTCTGAATATAAGGAAATAATTTCCTGGGAGAATTCATCAAAGAAAAATACAAATAAAAAATATTATTAACAATCAAATACAATGATGTATCATGTAATTTCACATGTTCTGGGCAAATTTTTTTGTTAGAGAAAATAAGAGGGGAAAAAAAACCTCAGAAAAAAATTCCAGCATCAACAGAAACTATTAATCTTATTCTCCTGTGAATAAAATAATATGCTTTTATAATATGATGACTTTTGAGTTTAAAAACTCAAGTATTTTATTACTTTGTTATGTTTCTTCTTTCTCTCTTTAAGCTCAGATTTTGTGCTTTTGTTTTTTTCCCAAGGTTTAGCATTGAAAATATTTAGACGTAACCTGAAAGAGTTAGGATATTATGACTAAGGATCTAAATTAAAAATATCCTTTCACCAAAATATTCTCACAGGAAATGTTTCCCTGAGTCCCTATCTGATTGGCCTGATTTACAACACTCTGCTACCTTAAAATCAAAATCTCTATTACTTGCAAGGTTACTCAGAGCAAATTTTTATTCCCTGATATGGATATTTTGCTTGAAGCTTATACATGTGTTCCTTATAAAACATAAACATATACAATATTAATCCTAAAATTTCTATAGTCTTTTGCCTAAGAAAGTAATAAATTATAGTGTTGCATATTCACAGACTCTTTGCATTAAGTATGAATCAATATTATGCAAAAAATATAGAAGATAAAATCTATTAGAAGAAATGAAGCTAAGAGATTGTAACTTCTATAAAGGCAATGAAAACTGAATTAGGATGTTTAAATGTTCTCAGTAAGTGGTGTAAATTTTCTGGTTGGATTCTTAAAAATACTGCATTACAAAGACAAGCAATAGACTAGCAAGAGTAGAGGGGGATAGTGACAGGGTTCTAGAGTCAGGCAGACATGGGTTTCAAACTCTTTCCTCCACTCAGCAACGGCAAAATGGGCATAACTGCGGTCCTGAAGATATAGTATAAAAAGGAACGTCAGAATATATGTGATATGACTGTCACCTACGTTATTACATGATTAGTAGTTATAGCTAAACCAAACTATGGCTCTGGATTAGAAAAAGATATTTTAATGAACAAAGTTAGGGACCACCTGTTTCAAATTCTTACAGCCAGTGTATGATAAATATGGCGGGGACTGGAGCTCGACATCCATTCCCCTGCTTCTGGAATGCGCCATCAGGCATTACAGAGGTTGTAGAGCAAATAGCAGAGTGTCCATAAACTCCCAAACATGCAAACAGGGACTTCCTGCAATTCGGGTTCAGCCAACCAAGCTTACTTACCCAAGTTTTGAAAGGCAGAAGTGAAGCAGTGACCACACTTTTGCTGACATTTACATCTTTTAGCTGCAGTGTTAGCAGAGCTCTCAGTATCCAGTAATTACCCTCCTTGTTGCTGGGAGGCAACAAGTGACACATCCATTGGGCTAGTCACAAAACGGGCTATGGCTATAGAGCTGGAACAAGCAGCTATTGAGGTAGCTTCCTGAAATGGCACCGAGAGTGTGTATGCTACAGCAAGGGTTGGCAAACTTTTTAAGGGCCAGATAACAAATATTTTACCATGTGGTTTCTGCTGCCATTGAAGTGTGGAAGCAAACATACACAACACATAAACAAGTAAGTGTGGCTGTGTTCTAATAAAATTTTATGAATAGACACAGAAATTTGAATTTCATATAATTTTAGGTGCCCTAAAACATTCTTCTTCTTCTGATTTTCTTTTAACCATTTAAAAATGCAAAAATCGTTCTTAACTGGAGGGACATACATATACAATTTAGGCCAGGTTTTGATTGCAGGCCATAGTTTGCTAGTCCCCACAACTGTATTCTGATCACAGTGAAAGCAGCAACTCCCCTGATGGCCCAGCTCTGTGGTCTAGTCCTGGGAGATGGTTATGAAAGGTCAACCACAAGCCCCAAACCTGTTTCTTCTGCCGTTTCCTTCCCTCTGTAAGCCACGAATATAATGTAATAAGTATCTTCCTACCGAAACTGGCTAGAATGAATTGTTTTCTACAACTAAATCCTGATTTACAGTGCTACTACACATTCTTTAACACCAAATACCCAGTGTTCAAATGTCAGTTATTTCATAAATGTCATTATTTTTCTAGTTATTTTATATGAAGTAGGATCAAAATAAGGACCAGTTATTGCTACTTACTAACCATGTCTCGTAAGCCTCTCGACGTGGCTCTACCAGATTGCAGGGTGCAGGAATCAGTTCTGTGTTGCCTACTAGAAGGCCTGTGTATTCATTTGTTTGCTTAATAATTTATTCAACAATATTTTTAAGCAACCACTATATGCCAGGCAGTGTTCTAGGTGCTAGGAACAAAGGGGGGGAATAAAAGCCTACTAAGTCTGCACCCTTTGGAGCTTAAGTTTTAGTAGGGAGAGACCAAAAATAAACAAAGAACTCAATACATAGGTCTGACGGTGAAACGGCTATGAAGAAAAATTAAGTACGCTTTGAAAATAGAATGTTCCCAGGGTTGCTGTTTGAGTCTATACAGTAAAGGAATGCATTTCTACGATGTTAACACCAGAACAGAAACCCGAATGAATGTGGGAGCACACCATAAAAATTTCTAGAAGAATTTTCCAGGCTGAGGGATAAGCGAAGTCAGAGGCTCAAGGTAAGACCGTGCTTAGCATGGCTGAAGCAAGACAGAGAAGGGGAGTGTTAAGCTGTCGATTGTCTGCACTGTGATTCACTGTTTACTTCTTTTCAGCTGCTCTGCATCAACTGACGCCAAGGGGACAGCCCTGTACACTACCTCCCCCACGGCTGCTTCTAGCCACTGCTTTCTTAATTAAAAGGTGCGTCTGTGTCTTTCCCTGCAGCCTCACCTTGCCTGCCACTCTGTAGTCCCCATGCCACCTAATTTGGGAGAGTTCTGTGCTGCGTTTAAGACGTTTGCACACTTCCTCAATTTGTTCTAAAGTTCACAGTGTCTGGCAGCTGTTCTTGCAGTCTGAGGCCTGGATTGTGGTTTTCTCATTTGACTCAAGTTAAAAGATTTCTTCCCTATTCTTTATTCTTTAGTTATGTTCAGTAAGCATTACAGATGAAAATCAGACACAAATGTTTTTACTCAACTATCTTTAAATGGAAATTCTTTCTTTTCTATTGTAGTTAAATTTAGATACCCATTAAGAGTATCTACATCCATATAGTTGGATAGAACTTAAAATTTTCAATCCCTACACTTTCTATTTCAATCAACAGATTTTTCTATTTGAACATCTGAGAAATTACAGACCTCAAGATCTGTAAACTGATAACTTTTGTCTCAAAAAAGTGTCATAGAATCAATCTAAAAGGCATATTAAAGTATCTAAAACGAATATAAAATTGGAGACTACAATAAATTTCTACCATGATATTTAAGTCAAGAAATAATAAAGGCAAACAGATATCAATATACACATGAATATGCAGTGGAAAGAAAATAAGTAAACCATCGAAACAACAGAATACATGTTAAATATAGCATTATTACTTTCAAGAACATAAGCTCTGCTTATGTTAATAAAGGTTTACTTTGGTTTCTGTTTTAAATAATAGTCAAAATGTCTTGTACTTACTACATAAATGATTTCCATGAAAAGTATTTTTCTGAATCATCTAAAGGTACTTTAAAAATGTCAGTTCTTTTAAATAGGTAAACATCTTCCACAACTCAGTTACATAATTTAGTAAACCCTTCATAAATGTAAAATTTAGTTTAGCTCTTACAAAATTATCAAAAACACTGAATAAGTGAGTTCAACTGATTATAAAGCAAGGCCACAAAAATTATGTCTGTGTTAACTTTTACCTTCTTGTTCATTTACTAACTTCTTAAATCAAGGTACTCTGCTAGTTTTAGTAATAGAAAGATAAATAGATCACATTCTACACTCTAGGGGGTCATGGTTAAGCTGAAAGATGTTATAGAAATACAAAGTGTGATCAAACAGTACAATAAATGTTTAAATAAAAATTTATTACAGTAAAGGACACATTGCCATTAATCCTCCTCAAAATAGTCCCCCTCACTTAGAACACACTTATCCCATAGTTCTTGCCACTTTCTGAAGAAGTTCTGGATGTCCTCTTTTGTGAGTGTCTTTAGTTGCACTGTCCTGGCTGCCTCGAAGTCCTGAATTGATTCAAAACATTTTCCTTTAATGGTCATTTTGACTTTGGGGAAGAGCCAGAAGTCACATGGTGCCAGATCCGGTGAATAAGGTGGATGAGGACACACCATAATGTTTTTATTTGACAGAAATTGCCACACCAGAAGCAATGTGTGACACGGAGCATTTCTGTTGTGATCCACAAATACGGTGAATGCTGCTGCTGAGTGCCATTCAATGGAACGGCAGGGATCTTCAAATGGGAAGTGGTGCACTGAACCTTAGTAACAGTGTGTGATAAGTTTCAACTTGTTCAGTACAGTCAGTCAGGTGTGAGCTATGGTTGAGAGAAGGTGTGTTTTCAACTGTGCCGTAAATCGTCCTTCATCATGACAACGCTCCATGTCACACATCGCTTCTGGTATGGCAATTTCTGTCAAATAAAAGCATAATGGTGTGTCCTCAACCACCTTTTTCACCGGATCTGGCACCATGTGACTTCTGACTGTTCCACAAAGTCAAAATGATTCAGGACATCGATGCAGCCATCACAGTGCAACTATACGACACTCACGAAAGAGAACTCCAGAACTGCCTCAGAAAGTGGCAAGAATGATGGGATAAGTGTGTTCAAAGAGAGGGGGAGTATTTTGAGGAGGATTAATGGCAATGTGTCTTTTACTGTAATAATTTTTTTTATTTAAACATTCATTTTTGATGACATCTAATGTGTAAGTGCTATAATAAATAATAATAAGTAAACAGGATGCTATGAGGACACAGAGGAAGAAACATTTAACTATCAATAGAGAAGGTGACATTTGAATTAACTCTTGAAAAATGGACAGGAGTTCATTCAGCTGACAACAGGCAAGACCTTATTTCTAGCAAACAGATTGTATGTACACAGAAGAACAGGCACAAGACATGCTGCTGGGCCCTGCTAATAGTTTGGCATAATTGGAGCACAGGGTAAATGTGGGGATATTAGACAGTAACTATATAGAACAAGTATACTATACCACAGGAAAGATGTGTTGAACATTGCTAGCTTGAGGTAAATGAACCCCTGAAAGTACATATTAACCTTGTGGAGATATAGATGTTTATATATTTTTCATTCTGGGAAGATGGTCTATGACTTTTATTTGATTCTCAAAGGAGACCATCTTTGATATAATTAATTGTCAGTGCCAAGTACACAGAAGGTAGAAAAAGAGCTCCTTTTCCAACCATGTTTCCCCGAAAAATAAGACCTAGCCAGACAATCAGCTCTAATGCGTTTTTTGGAGAAAAAAATTAACATAAGACCCGGTCTTATGTGGTCCGGCTAGGTCTTATTTTCAGGGAAACACAGAATCAGTTACCTCTATATAAAAAGCATATGAGTATATTAACAGTAGCACTTCCCAGCCCAGGACATAACTTTTCAACCATTGCATCAAGACAAGTGGAATCACGATTAGTACACAATGTTCTTTCCAACTCTGTGATGCTGTCGTCATCCTGGGACCTCACTGGTTTTTCAGGAGAGCAAAACTAATCGGAAAGATACTCTTTGCTTAATTCACCATCTCCAACTTCATTAGCTAGTGCTATGTACAAGAATTTGACCCCCCCCCCTTTCAATCCCAAATCCTTGCTTTGTGGCAATGAGAATCACAGCAAAATACTGCTTATGGAAAGCTAATTCTGCATCCCACAGACAAACAAAAACGACAGCCACTATGGATAAACAGTCTTGGTTTGGTGTTGAAAAAATGAACAAACACTTCCAAATAGACTCTGTTTCATGGCGTGATGGCTGCCTGTGCTACACTCAATATCTAGGATAAAATCAACTGTTTCATTGATTTAAAAACCTAGCACCTCTTACTGTGATTCTTTGCTCCTAATAACCTCCCTGAAATGTTCCATCATATCTTAAATAAGTCACATGAAAATAACTGAAAGAATGCTATACACTCCATCTGTGAATAAAAGATCCATCCAAGACAAAAACCTAACATGAATATGAATAAAAAAAGGTAAAATAGATCCTCAATTTAAGACAAGACCATACAAGTGTTGTCTTGTCATAAATTATGAGAGCCTGACGTGTGAACCATACGGTCTGAGTTCATTAACATTCCATAATTCAAGTGCTATTAAACTGAATATTTAAAAATAAACAAACTGGCGATTTTTATCAGGTTAAACCAGTATTTATCATGTACTCAGCAATCCAATTCCTAGGTACTTATCACAGAACAGGGGTAGGCAAATTACGGCCATGTGCCGTGTCTGGCCCACCTGTGCTTTGTACATAAAGTCTGACTGGAACATAGCCTCTTCCATTCATTTATGTGTTGTGCATGGCTGCTTTCATACGTTTCATACAACAGCAGAGGAGCGGCAACAGAGACCATATGGCCTAAAATATAGCTTATCTTGTCCTTTACAGAAAAAGTTTGCTGATCTTTGCACTAGAGAAATAACTATGATCATACAAAACCTATACACAAAAGCTTGTAGCAGCTCTTTTCATTACAATGAATGGATACAACTGAAATATCCTTCAACAGGTTAATGGATATACAAACTGCACACACATACACCCCAACAATAAAAGTGAATAAATTATTGATACATACGGTAACTTGTATGATTCTCAAAGGCATTATGCTGAGTGAAAGAAACCTGCTTCAAAAGGTTACATACTGTATGATTCCATTTATATGACATTCTTGAAAAGAGAAAACCCAACTGATGAAGACAGATTAGTGGTTGCCAGAGATTAGAAGTGGAGGGAGAATGACTATAAAGGGTTAAGACAAGGAAGTTTTGGGGGGTCATGAAACTGTTCTGCATCTGTATTGTGGTACTGGTTATACTACTTTGTACTTGTACCAAAGTTCACAGAGTTGCATACCAAAGAAAGATAAATTTTACTGCATAATTTTAAAAAAATAAAAATTTTATAAAATAGCCTGATAGTTTAAAGAAAAACAACAAACTAACAAGGAAATGGTTTCTAAAAATTCAGGGCAAAAAATGAGAGTTTGCCAAAAACGATCAGATCAGAAAGTGGGGTCTGAGTCACTATACTCTGGGGTTTTATTCCAGGTTTTAGTATTGATTCACTATAACACATCAACTCAAAAACCCATCTCAGTATTTCTCTGTGATATTTGTGCACACAGTTTGACAGTGAAGTCTGAGGGTGAATATAAAATCCTCAATGGAATATTTCCCCTGTCTAATATGACATACTTACCCGAAGAAATACTACAATTCAAGTTAGCCATAAATATAAAGGTGTGGTTCATATCATAGCTGCCAGGCCTTTTACACACTCAAGATTCCTCACTCTGCTCTCAAAGCTTTTTTAGAACTCCAAGCTATCTAGAAAATCTGGCATCTTATTCTATACACACACTGAAAGATTCTACCACATACACTTAAGTTCTGTAGATGGTCTGCAATCTGCTTTCGGGCAACCAGGCCTACAGATTGCTCATGATGACATCTGTAAACAAACTGCCACCCAGAATTAATCAAAAAGCTAAACCTGGTAAATATAAAATAATTTTCAGGGAAAAAGAGAAGTATGGTTCAGTTCTTTCACAAGATCAATAAGAAAAGCAACTTATAAATTAGTTATATACTTTGTAAATCCAATAAAGTAAGTTTTTAAAAGATCCAATACAAAAAACTGGAAGATGAAGATCTCTGTACCAGCAAGAACATTCAGAAGAATTGCTTCCCAGTGTGTAAAATTAATAGACCATGTCTCAAGTTAAAATTCAGAAGACAGAGAACTCAGAGGTGACCATTAATCTTCTGTCAATCATTTCCATTAACATCAAAGAGAAGGAAAAAAATTTTTAAAGGATAGAATAAAATTTTCATCATGATGGAAAGCACATCCAAAAGTCTCTAGCATTTTGTGGTGATTTTAAAACGTCAACAAATTCTTTGACACTCCTACCTCCTCAAGGAGGAACTATCTCACCTCCTCCTGAGTAGGAAGAACAGACCACTTGCTTCAAATCACACAAAAAACAGGTCTTACGAAAATTAGAAAGATGATTGGAAAATTAGCACCTTGAGACAAAAACACAAATTCTCATTTATTTAACTAACATACACTGAGAACTACATACTAGACAGTTGCCATGGGGCAAACACAGAGAAAAGACTGGTACTTTAAATATGTCCATGGTAAGAAGGAGACTATACTATTCATTATAAGCCCCTTTTATCATTTTAAATGGCAAATTATTCTGACTTAAATTCAATAGTAATGGAAATATTTCTAAATACCACATATCTTATGTTTGAAACCATATTTTTATTTATTTAGGACACGTAAGTTCTAGGTACTCATCTGATCCTCAAAACAACCCTATGAGATGAGTACTGTTATTATCCGCATTGTATAGAAGAGGAAATTGAGGCATAGAGAAGTTATGTAAATAGTCCAAGGCCACAGGACTAGTCAGTGGTAGAGCCTAGACTGAATCAGGCCGTCTGGCTCCACAGTCAGTGCTCTTAATGACTTCATATTCGGCTTCATTATGATCCAACTTTATTAGCATGGATCCAAATGTAGTCAACTTTCTGGTAGCAACCCTAACAATCAAGGCAGAGGGATGGAATTAAAGTAAACAAACTATTATTCTCAGGCACACTATTAAAATATCTCAGACCCATTACTCTGTTAATAGTTTTTCACTGGTCTTAGCTTATCTATGGAGTAACAAATACACCATAAACTGACAAGTTATTTTTTAGAGTAAGTGGCAAACTTGAACCAAAGATCACACACATGGAGAAAGAAACGAAGTATCTACTAGTTCATGAACTTAAGAATGATGACCTTGAGCCAGGCATAGGCAGATGGACTGGATCAAGCAACAGATGGGAACAAAAATAAATTTTTAAGTATAGATACATGGCGGCAAAGACTCAAAGATGATCTTGTAGAAGTATTTTGGAAAGAAAATGTTTAGAAGTGATTTGATGATTGTAATGTTCTACTTGGGGCTGGCCCACTACAGCTTATGGGCCAAATTTGGCCGTTTGTTTGTGTAAATAAAGTTTTATTGGAGCATATCCATGCTCATTTACATTGTCTAAGGCTGCTTTTGTGCTATGACAACAGAGTTGGATCGTTGCAACACAGATTAGACCCACAAAGCCTAATACATAAAAAGTTTGCTGACCTCTGTGTTAAATTTGACATCAAGCAGGAAACAAATATAAAAAACACGATCCGATCTTAACAAAACCGATTCTTACTTTACACACACATAAATTAATATCAAATGCATTCTATGGCTAGAGACTTGCAGTTGAAGGGCTACCATATTTCATCAAATCTAACATACCATCAATTATAAGACAATTATTATTTAATGAACCACCAAGAAAACACCCTGCCAATTAAAAAATGACATGATAATTTTCTGTCCTATCTACTGTAAGATGATTCTAGCTTCAAAATTCTGCAAATGAGAAAAAATGTGTACCTAAAAATTGATGAAATACAGTATATCATACTACAATGATATACGAGTAAATTCATAAATAAAAGATAATCACAGGGTACTGGAATGAACAAGGGCTTTCTCTGTAACACTTTGCCAATACTTGTAAGACCCAAGAAATATTCGTAGAGAACAGAGAACATAAGTTTTGCTGTCTAGCCTGTATATAAGGCACTAGACAAGGAGGTCCCCTGCATGCCCCATCTCCAGTGCACGTCAGTCTTTCCGAAACATTGCTAGCTGTACTGGGTACATTTAGGTGACAAAAACCTACAATAATACATGTGGAATAAATGTTTTCCCTTTGGTGTTAGACACATGATCACATATTTCAAAGTAATGGAACACCTCTAAAATATTTTCCACAGCAGAGCATACATGAGGAGGGTTTGAGTCATTGCGTATACTTGGGTTTGGGTGGGGGAGTGGTGAGGGGGTAAGAATTAGAAACAGACCTCATGGATTCAAATTTAACAGCTCATCTTTGCCTTCTAAGTATTAAATTAGCCAATTTTATATCTGACAATGAACAATTTAATATGCAATTAAGAATTCTATATTAATAATTACAAAGCTTTAATGCATGAGTACAAATAATTTTATAATACTGTTTTAATTCGTTCTCTTACTCACTAGATTTCAAAAAATATCTCAAAACAAACCTTTACCTTAGTGTTTCAATATTTAGGAAATAACCTTCTTTAAAGGCAGCAGAGTTATGACAGTCTGAGAACAGCAGGACCAAACAGTACGTATGAATATTTAGCAAAGAATAGTTTTCAGACATTTAAGAAACTATGCTACACCCACATATATGTATTTATGTGTTGTATGTCCACCTTGGTCAATTGATCTATCTATTAACATATAAGACCAGGGGAAATATGCGCATTAAAAAAACACACCTGTTTCAAGGTGGCTCTCTTACAAACACATAAACAAAGGAAAGGGAAAGTAAAATAATACTGAGTTATTACTGTGTACCAGACACCGTCCTAGTCACTTCAGATAAATTAATTTATCCAATCTTCTAAACAACTCTGCTTTTATTCCCTTTAGCAAAGAAAGAAACCAAGGTTCAGAGAGGTAAAATTCCAAAGTCACACCGCTGGCAAGTGGCTTCACTCATTTAACAAGTGGCTGGTTGGAAATTTAAACTTCTTTCTCATATACCACACTGCTGCCAATTGTTTTTAAAAAGCATATGTTTTTAATATATATTACATAGAAATAAACGAAACTTTCTGTGCTGCAGTTTGTCTTTTGATCTTTACAAAGTCAGCAAGAATGTTGCCCATACATGCAAATTCTAAAAGCAGGAGTTCCTAGGGCATTCCCTCCTGAGAAGGGATCTCATCCATTCCACAACTTTAAATACTATCTATATAGTTCCTCTCAAATCTCTGGCCTCCACAACACGTAACTATCAGCCATTTGACATGTCCACGAGATGCCTTGCAGACATCATGAAATTAACAATGTCAAATATAAACTCTTGATTTCCCTTGTAACTGACCTCCAATCTCATGTAAGGGTATTACCATTCACCCGTGTGCTCAAGCCAGAACACCTGGTATTATCCTTACTGTCCTCCTCTCATATTTCCTGTTTAGTCCCACTGGTTCTACCTACAAACTAGACCTCAAATCCATCCACTTCTCTTCCATGCCTCTAGGTCAAACTACTATGACTACTATAATGACCTCCTTAACTGTTTTCCCATTTTCTCTCTTATAGCAATTTTTCGTTGTTAGCATAAACTATAATATGTAACTCCAAAAATCCTTCAATTTTTTTTTTTTTTAAGTGTTTTTCCTGGACCCATCAGCTCCAAGTCAAGTAGTTGTTTCAATCTAGTTGTGGAGGGCGCAGCTCACAGTGGCCCATGTGGGGATCGAACTGGCAGCCTTGTTGTTAAGAGCACTGTGGTCTAACCAATTGAGCTAATCGGCTGCGCCCCTTCAATGTTTTTTAGAGAATAAAATCCACACTCTTTATCATGGCCTCTTAAACTCTAGATAACATGATCCCTTTCTACCTCTCAAACTTCATTCCACTCTCCCCCTGGACATCTCCAGGCATCCTTTCAACTCGTCATACACCAACTGTTCACACTGCAGGGCATCCCCCGCTTCCCGTAAGCTGTTGGCAGGGCTAACTCCTTCAGTTCTCAGCTTCAAGGTCACCTCCTCACAAACCTTTTTTCGAAAGTGTAGAAGTACCTCTGCCTTCCCATAATCCTGTATCACTTCACCTTCTTCATTTCTTCCATAAATAGAACTTATCACTATTGGTAAACAATTTAACTTTTTATTATCTGCTCTCTACCAGACCATAAACTCTTAACTGAACAAGAATATGTCTGTTCTGTTCAATGATATATATCCCCAGCACCCAGTAAAAACACCTGGCACATATTAAGTACTCCAATTTTTCTTGAATGATCAAGTTATACATATTAGGCTAAATTGACTTTAATTTTTGTACAATTTAATCTGTGTTTTAAGCTGCAAGTTTAAAAGACCATGATTTTCTCTCTTAAATGTGTAAATACAGCTTCACGGATGTGTTTGATTTTTTTAAAGACGTACAATGTTTAAAGCAGTGAATTCTGTGTCACATTTATTACATAGGCAATACAGAACTTAAAAGATGACTTTCTTATTTCCATGACACATGAAAGAACTGCAATAAAATTATCACTAGTAATAATTAGCTCATTTAAATAATTATACTCATGTGCAACCTAGATACTTTGTATCATCAAAAACAAGTAAAATATTTTAATAAAAGCATACTTTTAAAACATTTCCATTTGGACAAGTGTATAAAGACAGTCAGATCCAAGAGAATGATAAATTATTGTTTCACTCTGTGCTGCTTATAAAACATATCCACAAGTTCTTCGATATTCCTCTGTTCAAGGTAGAGTGTAATTACTCTCTGATCTGTGAGTTATATTTAGTGACATGTTTCTAAGGAACAAAATGTCGCAGCAGTGGCTGTGTGTGACCAGATCATATAAGGCATTGTGGCTTCCTCCCTGCTCCCTCTTGGATCACTTGCTCTGAAGCAAGTCAACTCTCACTTTCTGAGGACACTCAAGCAGCGCTACGGAGCGGTCCCCATGAGTAGGAACTGATGCTTTCTGTCAACAGCGGGCAAGGAACTGAGGTCATCTATCAACAGCCACGTGAGTGAAGAATCCTCCAGGCCTAGTCATAGCCCAGCCAACATTTTGCTTGTAACCTCATGGGAGATTCTAAGCCAGAACCATCCAGCCAAACCACTCCTGACTACTGGACCCACAGAAAGTAAGATAATAAATGCTTGGTTTTTTTTTTTTAAGCTCCTATGTTTTAGGGTAATTTATATCAATAGGTAACTAATACACATTCATTCATTCATTCATTCATTCATTCAATAAATAGCAATCTGTGCCTATTATGCCCCAGTCACCAGACTTCCCAGACACAGAGGAAAAGTAAGACACTAAGTATAACTATCATAGAGGGGACAGAAATTAAGTAGTCTGGCAATACAGTAGAAGTGCTCTAAAAAGGCAAATACAAGACCCTATCTGAATACTTAGCACATAATATCAGATTTCAAAAGACAAAAGGAGGGGGAAATGAGCAGAAGTTGTTGCAAGAAGAGTGAATGAGGGTATATATCTCTACGGTAAGGGATGAGGAAAGTATACATGACAACATATGAAGGGACTGGATATACAAGCACCAATTAAGTAAAGAAAGAGGTCTTATGTGCCATCCTCTGAGGTTTATCTAAAGGCAATAGGGAGACACTGAGAATTTCAAACAGCAGAGTAAAAAAGTCTGATTCGTATTTCACAAAGAGGACTCTTGTTACAGTATGGAAAAGAGCGCCAAAGGAGGTTCTTCTAATCCAGACAGTAAAGAGTATATTGCAGCCGTTCAGTGCAGGCAGGATGATGGCCTGACATATGTTAGCACCAAGAAGGAAAAAAGTAGTAGGTGAAATCAATAGATATTAAGAATGTATAAAGACAGGACTTTGTGACTGTATTTGAAATTAAATGTCATCAATAGCTCCAAAACTCTAAGAGAAATATCACAATATTATGAAAATATTTAGAACAAATAAAAGAAAAATCTTAATTAGCATAGATGGCATGCCTTCTAAATTAGAAAAAATAATCACCAACACATTCTGAAAAATGAATTTTAAAAATCACGACTGTCTGGAAAAAAGAAAATGGAGTTATAAAGTCCATAGGATGAAGCACAAATCATTTTGCATCATTCTGATTCACCTAATCTAAAACCTTAATAGCCGTTTATAACTGATACATCCAATTCTCTGTATATTTCTAACATTTTTTATTTGCTGGTGTCAAATATAGTCCTATTTTTTTCCTCCTTTAAGATGAAAAAACTAAGAGGATATTCTATTACCTCTCCTTGAGTATCTGAGTCAAGTATGTCAGAATATAACTCACTAGTCTTATTTGGCGTGGAATTAACTAATTTACAACCAATTTTAAAAAGCTTAAATTGTACTTTCTTGGAAACTTTTGCCTTTAATTTATAATTCAGTGTTCTTATTAGAAAATTTTTCTTCATCATAATTCTAAATCCTGAATAATTTATTTAAAGACTACGTTAAAATACTGGAGGAAATATTATTTTATAATACAGGAGAGTGGGCACAAACCCATTCTGAAAAAAATGATGAAAATAAAATTTGTATATTAACAGAGAAAGAAAATACCTGACATTCTAATTTTCTAATCTTTATTGCAGTGTAAAAGGACACAAAATTAAGTCAGATATTTGTAACATAAACTAGACTAATAAACAGTCATTCAGATCTGGCTGAACAACTAAGAACCCGTCATTACTAGGTCCTTATCGAAAATCTTCCTCACAAAATACCAATCTTTTCTTTCATGAAATTCTTGAGGAGTTTCATTAAATAGGTCACTTCTGGAACTACAATGAAAGTGACATTTAACATGAAATTAAAGGATTACTTACTAGATTATGTAATAACTGGCCTTTCCCATTCTTTGTATTCTTGCTATGAGCAAGTACAAGCAATGTTTCACTTTTTGTCTTCATGCTTTACCCTCTAATTCCCAAAGAAAGTGCAATTTCAATTAAATAAGTCCAACTTTGCTTGCTTTAATATTAATTTTCCTGGTGTACAACTCCAACAGTATTCATTATAAAGTTGATATGTGCAGTTCTTTTTGGAGTACTATCAACTAAACATAACTATTAAAAACCAAAATGTAAAGATACATCCCACTTAAACAGACATGTATTAGAAACATGCTAAAAGGCACATTAAGAATGATAAAACGGTCAATTAAAAATAAAACATTTGATATAGTAATGAAAAAATTGTTGTTCTGGCATAAGGATGGACATACAGACTAATGGAATAGAGAGTCCTGAAATAAACCCTGACATATAGCCCAGCTATTTTCAACACAGAGGCCAACACTACTCAATAGGGAAAGAACAGTTTTTGAAAAAAAAAAAAAAAAAAAAAAAAATTAAAATGAAGGTGCTGGGAAAACTGGATATCTACATAGAAAAAAATGAAGTTGGACCCTTACTTTACACCACATACAAAAGCTAACTTAAAATGGATCACAGATTTAAATTTAAAAGCTAAAAGTATAAAATTCTTATAAGAAAACATAAGAGCAATTCTATATGACCTTGGATTTGGCAACGGTTTCTTAAATATGACACCAAAACCACAGGCAACAAAAGAAAAAAATAGATCAATTGGACTTAATCAAAATTAAACATTTTTGTGCATCAATGGGCACTATCCAAAGAGTGAAAAGACAACCCACAGGAAGGAGAAAAATATATGAAAATCATATCTCTGACTAGGGTTTAAGATCTAGAATACATAAAGAACTCCTACAACTCAACATCAAAAATGCAACCCAATAAAAAAATAGGTAAAGGACTTGAAAAGACATTTCACCAAAGAAGAAATGCAAAATGGTCAATAAACACATGAAAAATGCTCAGTATCATTAGTCATTAATAAAATTCATATCAAAACCATATCCACTTAAGATGGCTATTAAAAAATGGAAAATAACAAGTGTTGGCAAGGATACAGAGAATTGGAAGCCTTATGAATTGCTGGTAGGAATGTAAAATGGTGCAGCCATTGTGGAAAATAGTATGTCAGATCCTCAAAAAGTTAAAGAGTTACCTACCATATGGCTGAGCAATTCCACTCCTAGGTACATATACAAAATAATTGAAAACAGCGAGTCAAATAAATACTTGTATGCCAACATTCATACAATAGTTTTCACAATTGCAAAAAGTAGACATAATCAAAGTGTCTACCAATAGATTAATAGATAAACACAATGAGGGATGTACATACAATGGAATATTATTCGGCCACAAAAAGGAATGAAGTTCTGATACATGCCAGAACACGGACTGAACCTTGCAAACATTGTCCTCAAACCTTGAAAACAATATACTAAGTGAAATAAGTCAGACACAAAAGGAAAGACACATATTCTGTGATCCTACTTTATGAAGTATCTAGAATATGGACATTTATAAGAGACAGAATGTAAAATATAGGTTATCGGGGGATAGGAAAAAGGAGAATGGGGAACTATTGCCTAGAGTACAGAGTTTCTGTTTGAAATGATGACAAGATCCAGAAATAGAAAGTGGCAATGGTTACACAACATTCAGAATATATATAATGCCACTGAACTGTACACCCAAAAATGGTTAAAATGGTCAATTTTACGTTATGTGTAGTTTGACAATTTGTTTTAAAGAAGTATTTAAGATCCAATATTACTCCTGCAACACAGAATTAGATCTAACACAACAAAATTTTTAGACCAACATAAACTCATACAGTACTACCTCCAAAATATGTACCCAATACTAAAATCAAGCATCCAACTGCACTGCCAAAACTAAAAGTGAAGCCTATAAATTAACCCAATTGAAGAGGTTTGTTTTTATAGCAAGAACTTGGCATTCAGGACAAACTAAATTCACAAACACTGCATGGAAATAAAAGCCAAGTTCATTGAAGGCTTGAAGTCTTTAATTGTCTAGTTTTACTTTGTTTTGTTTCTATTATATGAACTTTGTTTCTATTACATCTATTTACTTTGCTTCTATTACATCTAGAACTTTCTCTTTAAATTAATTTAAAATGGGACGTGCAAGAAAAAAATATGTGTAAGTTTTGAACAATCAAAACCGTAGAACTTCTAGATAGAATCTGTAAGTGTGCAAACGTCCATTAACAGGATTTAGGAGAAAAGGTCTTAATTGTACACACACTACCACCACAATGTGTCTCATGCTTTTGTCAAGCAGCATAAAACCCGTCATTTACCAGCTATTTTCTAATCAGAAATGTTACTGTTTTTCAGAAACTAAAGAAGAACCTCTGTTTCATAATAAACTTAATCCTGAAATCCACAAAAGTGGAGCCTTGTCCTATATTTAGGGTTAAGATATTAATAATAAAAAAAGATCAGGCTTTAGTCAGCATGTTGGATAACTAATAGGAAAACCATCTTTTATGTGGACAAGCTCTAATTTGAGAAGAGGGATGAACAACATCATAAACTAAAACAAAATAGGCACAAAAGCGACAGGTCAAGAAATGCAAAACAGCAGCACAAAAGGTAACATTTAGTTCACGTAGGCAAGTCTACAAGGGGCGACGGGGACGGGAGGGGCCCAGGAGGAACAGTGAACACCGGCCCGAGCTGCAACACGCCCGCAACTACACCAGCCCTTCTCATCCACTTCTTGCCAGCAAACATTCTGTCTTGCTATGATCACTACCACTGCTCTTCTCAGTGAAAAAAGGCACCAAATGAGGACTTAACTTATGCAAATTTATAATCATTTGATGAAGGATTCACTGACTGATTTTCCTTAAAGCACTTCAGAAGAATTCTGATAGTCTCAGCTTATGTGAACTAACAAAACAATTTCCATGGAGGTTATCAAGTGAAAGCAATATAATTTCAGTTTAAAATAAGTGTAGTAACAAAGAAAATTCCATTAAATATATGAGAATTTTTAAGTGTTTTCTGTGTTATGCTTAGATTCTGGCTAGCAAACATCTGTAAGTCGTTTTCTTAGACTCACTGATAAAAGATGTTTGCTGGTTCTACGCTAACATTGACCAATGGAATATATGTATGTGAAATAGTGCTTACTCTGACCTGAAATAAGAGATATAACTTTTAATGCTTCAATCAACCAGACCTCTTTTGAGTTATTTCGCTGTTCCATGGCAACATTATTAGTCTCACCTTTGTCTATATACTTCAGATTTGTGGAAATGGTGTAGTTGCAGATGCCTGAAAGAGGTCAGGTTTGGTGCCAAGATCACTGAAAAGAGGCCAGAAAGCCTGGGTAGCCAGTTGGCCAAAGCTTACACGGCTAGCTCAAACCTTCTGCTTTACAGAGATAATTCACAATAACTGAAAATGTATAAATCTAGGTCATTTGGCATAAAAACTTTAAAAGAATTGTAATTACAGAAGCTAGGTGATAGGTACATAAATGTAAATTTTAAGGATGCTTGAAACTTTCTGTAATAAAGAGTTAAAAATAAAATAAATAAATTGGCATGGTCTATATATGAAACAGCAGATTATTACGGTTCAGGCTTTAAAAATATAAGACTGTGGGCCAGTAATAAATAAAACACAGAGAATGATTTCTATTTCTCTGGAAACCCTCATTCCTTCACTGTTAAATACAACAAATTCATTATGTTTTCTAACTATAATTCAAAATGCCAGGGCAATAATAGAAATCATTAATAATTTTGACAACCAAATTGAAAAACACCTTTGGCAAAAACCCCATCAGCAAAATAAAAAGACAAGAACAAAGGGAGAAAATATTTATTCTATACATTACAAATAAAGACCTAATATTTCTAATATACAAAGACCTTAATAACTGAAGAAAAATACAAAAAATCCTAGAGAAAAATGGAAAAAGACAGGTACAGATATACCCACATATTATGTGGCTCTTACAGATCTGAAAAACGGTAAACTTAACTCATAAGAAAAATACATTGAGATACTATTTCTTTGCCCTTCAAGACTGGCAAAGATTCAGAAGCTTGACAATACACTCCCTTGGTAAGGCTATGGGAAAAACACAGGCACTCTCATAGAGATCAACCATGGGAATGCAGAACAGCACAACCCCAGTGGAAAGGAGCCTGGTAACACATGTAGCAAAACCACAGATCCATTTACCTTGACCCAGTAATCCCACTGTTACATTTATCCTGAAGATATACCTCCAACAGTATAAAAAAAGCATATGCATATGGTTATTTATTGCTGCACTCTGTAATTGTAAAATACTAGCAACTACAAGAATAGGTTCACAGGATCTTTCACGCAGAAGAATGATGATAAGCTCTAAGATTGATATGGAATGATTTCCAGGGTATGTGTATTTTTTCATTTAACAGCTGAGTGCCAAAGTGCTTATACTACAGACAGCATGCTACCCTTTGTGTGGAAAAAAGGAAAATGAGAACACATGCATGTATCTGTTTATTATTACAACAAGAAAAATCAGAACGATAAATAAACTAATGAAGGTAGTTATCTACAAGGCTGGGGGTATTTTTGTTTTTGTTTTTGTAGTGGTATAGGTAAAGCAATTCTGAACTATTTTAGATGATATTCATTTAGAGCAAATGAGTGAAAACAGTGGTATTTAAGAGCTTGTGTTCTCATTACAGAAAAAGGGAGAATTAGAGGAATCACTGTGAACTCCTATTTCTACAATGTATATCCTTGTTCATACATACATCCATGCTCCATGAGCATATACATATGTATGTATATTATGTGTATGTATAGAGATACATGTATTTTCTACCTTTGCAGCAATGTACATCCCATGTGTCCAGATCTTCGTTCCTGGTGTTATTCCTCACTAAAACAGGTGAGAGCTCCTAGTAGAAATGCCTGATTCTTGGGCAGGGCAGAGAAGGTACACAAAGAGTCTTATTATATATAATGAAAATAGTAAAGTGCTCAAAAAAAAAATGATGAGGGCACATGAAAGGTATAGGTGATAGCATGAAGAAAGGTGGTCTCACTGGGGATATCTGGGACAATTCAGCACCAAACTATTTAAGTACAGTAATGAACTGTTAATCATTGGGGGTGGGGGGGAGCAGGAATCTATAAGTTCAATAATAAATAAAACAATACCCATAGATGGATAAATAACATGGCTCTTGTAACAGTAGAATGCTAAGTAATGACCGGTAAAAGTAGAGTGCTGAAGTTGGGAAAAAAGCCATCATTTTAAAACCATAACATTAAATACTGGTTCAAGCAAGTTATCATCAACAGATCCTACCTACATACAGGGGGAGAAATTTTGATGAGCAGCAGGATATTTTAATTGTCTTAAAGTATCTCCACACAGACTGCTTATTAGTTGTAAGGGAGTATAGTAACTATACAGTGGAGAAATCAATGAAACAGATCATCAAAATTTACATCACAAATGAGGGGCAAATGGACATTGTGTACTTCCAAATGAGATGTGCTGAGAAAGCACATCCCTTATGCAATATTCCATCCAGGAACACACAACCTAAATCTCATGAAGAGGAAATGTAAGATAAACCAAAGACAAGGAAGGCACTGTTTAAAAAAGGGGGAGGAAGGGAAAGGGAGGGTGACTACATATAGTTGACCCTTAAACAACATACGTTTGAACTGCATCGGTCCATTTACACGTGGATGTATTACTGTAAAACTACTTGGAGATTTGTGTCAATTTGAAAAAACTCACAGACCAACTATGCAGCCAAGGAATATAAAAAAAAAAAATTAAGAAAAAGTTATGTATATCATGAATGCATAATACACAAGGTGAGATCAACAAACACAGTGAATGTTGTTGCCAAGTGGCATCCAATGGAAAGGTGATGTTGTGTTTTTGACCTTAATGGAACTATGCGAACTGAGTTTGTATCCAGGAACACTGGTGAACTGAGAATATTATAAGCGCTTATAAGGACGTTTAAAAAATGATGCGCCAGAGGATAAGGGGGGTGGGGGGTGGGGGTTGGGAGATGAGGGTAAGGGGGATCGAATATATGGTGATGGAAGGAGAACTGACTCTGGGTGGTGAACACACAATGGGATTTATAGATGATGTAATACAGAATTGTACACCTGGAATCTATGTAATTTTACTAACAATTGTCACCTCAATAAATTTAATAAAAAAAAGTAAAAAAATGATGTGCGTAGAAAATGGCCTGAGAAATAGGCAGACGGTTTCATCCTCCATCACGACAATGCTCCATATCACACATTGCTTTTGGTATACAGCAATTTGTCAAATAAAAACATTGTGGTGTGTCCTCATCCACCTTATTCACCGGATCTGACACGGTGCGACTTCTGGCTCTTCCCCAAAGTCAAAATGACCATGAAAGGTAAACATTTTGAATCGATTCAGGACATCGAGGCAGTCATGATAACTCAACTAAAGACACTCATGAAAGAGGGCTTCCAGAACTGCTTCAGAAAGTGGGAAGAATGATGGCACAAGTGTGTTCAAAGTGAGGAGGAGTGTTTTGAGAGGGATTAATGGCAATGTGTCCTTTACTGTAATAAGTTGCTTTAAACATTTACTGTATTTCTTGATCGCACCTCGTATATACCATTTCCCCCAAAATAAGACCTAGCTGGCCTATCAGCTCTAATGCGTCTTTTGGGGCAAAAATTAATAATGTATAAGACCCGGTACTATATTACATTATTATATTATATATTATGCTATATTATATTACATTATATGATATTATAGACCCGGTCTTATATTAAAATAAGACCCGGTATTATATAATATAATATAATATGATATGATATGATATAATATAATATAATATAATATAATATAATATAATATAATGTAATATATATAGTATAGTATAATATAATATATTATATTATACCTGGTCTTACATTATATTAAAATAAGACTGGGTCTTATATTAGTTTTTGCTCCAAAAGATGCATCATAGCTGATAGTCCGGCTAGGTCTTATTTTCAGGGAAACACAGTATGTGTTTTCTCTTCCTTACACTTTTCTTAATATATTCTTTTCTCTAGCTTACTTTATTGTAAGAATAGAGTACATAATACATGTAACATACAAAATATATGTTAATTGACTCTTTATGTTATCGGTCAGGCTTCCAGTCAACAGTGGGCTATTAGTAGTTAAGTTTTCAGGGAGTCAAAAGTTATACGCGGATTTTCAAATGCACAGGGTCAGTGCCCCTAACCCCTGTGTTGGTCAAGGGTCAGCTGTACTTTAAAAATGTCAATATAATAAAAGACAAAGAAGGTTGAAAGATTAAAAAAGGCTATAGATATGACATCTAAATGCAATATATGATCACAGACCAAATTCTGTACTGGAGGGAAGACAATTTTTATACAGGACATTTATTTGATCAATTGACAAACTGGAAAATGACTAGTAAATTAGATAAAAGTAATGTAACAATGTTAAATCTACTGAAGTTTTTAGACTGTTATGTAAGAGATTATCCTTATTCTTGGGCAATCCAAACTAAGGTATTAATGAATATTGTATAGTTCTCTAGTTATTCAGGTTTTAAAAAAATGTTCTCTAAGCAGTATTTTGTTTTCAGTGTAGGGATTTTGCATTTCTTATGTGATTAGGACTAAAGGGTTATAATATATTCAATGTAACTCTTAAATGAGTCAATGAAAACAACACATATATACATGTATGTATATTTATAAATATACACACAAACATTCACTCACAAAGTAAATAATAAAGCATTTGGGACAAAAGGTTAATGGTAGGTGAATCTGGATAGAGGGCACATGGACATTATTATTTTTGTAACTTTTCTACAATTTGAAATTATTTCTCCCTAAAATCATCATTATGTTCAAAACATGAAAACATTATTTTATTCTCTCTAAATTCAATTTCTTTTTCTGTAATTTCTACACAGCTTAACAAGTCTACAGTCAACCAGTCATCCACCTAGAAACTTGGCAGTTAATCTAGATTACCCCATGGTTTCAATTCATTTCTTGCCTTTCCTTCAACTCCTCATACCCAAAGGGAACATATCATAAGGGAATAACTTTTATATTTGTCCTTTTTTTCTCCAGTCATTTAAAATTGGTTCAGGACCTAATCACTTAGCATCTCTCATCTGATTTACTGCTATAATCTACAAATGATCATCTTTCCTCCAGTCTTGGCTCTAAACCATTCCTACACACTGCTACAGAGTACTCTTCCCCAAATGGAATCTGATCATGTCACACTGTATATTTCTCAATTGGTCCTGAATATAGGTAGGAAAGAACTTATGGGGTCAACTTAAAAATCCCAACATTGGTAAAATATATTACTTTGGATCTTTAGAAGCAAATAAGCAAGAATTATTGCCCAGAGACTTAAAAACTAGTATAACATAATTATAAATTTAGTCATGGAAAAATTGCAGGAGATTTCTTGGACCCAATCTTAAAGAAACTGCTATTAAGCAATTTATTCAGTGGTTTTGACACAAATAACCTGAGATAGGAACTCTGGAAGAAAAGGTCCTGACAAAAAAAGAATGGAAGGAAAATGTAGGTAACAGGTGAAGGAAATGGACAGAAACAGAATGGTAGAGTACTGAAAAGTAGGGAAGGAAAAGGTAGAGAACATCAGAGGAAGGGAAAGGAAGAAGAGAAGAAGTCTATTCTCTAGGATTTCACAGTAAACAGAAATTTGTCTAGTAGCAAAATGTCAACATTTTGAGAATTAACAGGCCATCTCTCAATTGTTCTTAATGGGACAGCAAACTGAACGTAACCTGAGAAAAGTTCTCGCTTTATGTGTTTATGAATATCTGGCATTTTATCGAAAGTTACTTGAGAACAGTATTATTAGTAATCAAAGTATATTCTATGAGTATTAAAAATATAGGCAAACATGGAATCATGTTTCTACTGCTTTCATTTTGCACGTTCTTTTTTAATTTCTCAGTTCAAGGCATCAATATATTACTATATATTATATAAAACTACATACATATATAACGTGTATTATATACAAAAGCTATACAAGACATATTTATATCTGGATTCTGGGATCCCACTTGTACACCTACACCTGTAGATTTTAGATTATCACTAATAGATTCAAGTAACTTTCAACTTCAAGCTGCACAATAAAAAGAAAACATTTTATTTTATAAATATAAACATTACTTGATATTTCACATGAATACAAAATACAACGGATGGCATGACATAAAGAGTTCATTAACAATTTAATTCTTAGGACAAAAGCTTACTTCTAATAGTTCCTTTCCAGTTTATAGAAATTTTCGTCCCCTTTCCCTAGAACTGGAACATTTCTGTGAACCTGTTCTTTCAGGCAGCAAAAGCAAAATCAAAAAGGAAGAAAAACTAAACAGAAGTAATGAAGATTAAATAAGTGAGTACGGCTTTCTCTTCCAAGTTTTGTTTTAATCACCACATTCATTTAGTCTTTTTATAACAAGTAATATTTGTCCTTCAAGCTTAATTTTAAAATCCTATCTGTGTGTATGTAGAGAGGAGAGGGGGGAAGAGAGGGAGGGAAGGGGTGGGGGGAGAGAGACAGACAGAGAGAAAAAATACCAAAGATCAATGCAGTTTACAGACAGGCTCTTTTGCTTAGATTTCTGTACGTCTAAGCATGTAAATGTATGGCCAAGATCGTTTTTTACTTTTCTTTTCTTTTCTTTTTTAAATTTATTGGGGGCCAAGATTTTTTATATGCAACAAAGGTGTTTATTCTCCACACCTACTGCTTAAAGAATTAAATGATAGCTAAAAATGGAAGTGTCTGACCTACCTTTTATTCTACTGGGAAATGTGCTCAGATTTTTGAGCTTACAAAGACAGTTTTCTGCTTCTTCAGGTTTTGTAAATAATGGGAGAAGGGGAAATCATCTCAATCTTTTGGTGAAAAGATAATCAGATCTTTAATGAAATCCTTATCAATCAGTAATGCTAATAATTGACACTCTTAGAGGTTAGTTCCATACACCATGCAGCAAGCTATCAAAAATAAAAATTCCAGTTGGAGAACAGATTAACAGTCCTTAACTCTATGAGTTATTGTTTTTCCTACCATCAAATTATAAAATCTTTAACCAGCTTTTGTTCTTTTATAGAAATTTTTTAAATTAAATGAAAGTAAAAACATTCAAACTGTAAATACTCACGTAGTCCAGATGATTTTATCTCACAGCCCTGAGAGAGCAATAAATCATTTTTCTATACACAAAAGCATAAGTAAGTACAAGTATAAAAGTTTTACACTAACTTATTCTACTTTCTTAAAAAGCAGATTCCTTTAATGTTATTTATAGTATTTATAGAATATTTCTTAGGAAACTATCATTACAGAGATTTCTTCAATGTAAAATAAATGGAAATCACTACATGACTCTATATTCATATTCTATTTCTTAGGCATTGGCTGAGTTTCCTGTATAGGACTTTATCCTTTACAAAGAGATTTCACATTTATTTCACCATTTAACTCAATCCTAATAATTCTGTGAAAGAAAACCAATATATGTCAAGTACCTCCATATGCCAGGCTCCACATTCAGCATTTTACATGAATTATCTCTTTAACCCTAACAATAATCACACGAAATTCATATTATCAATCCTATCAATCCTATCAAAATTCCCATTTTCTAGAAGAGAACACGGAGCATAAGAGAAGTAGCCCAAGGTCACATGCTCATAACGAGAAGGACCAGGCTGCTTTAGAAACAGGCCTGCCTAACTTCCAAGCCTCTGTTCTTTCTGTACACTGTGCTGCTTCAGCATCACAAAGGAGGAAACAGTCAGAGGCTAGGGTGAACACCACTGCTTAGGTAGTATGTGGTAAAATAAGACTTCAACTTAAGATGTCCTGATTCTGAAACTCTTCCTACCATAATACTCAGACAAATGTTCACCTCAGTACCTATACCACCATTATAAAGCATGTAGATATGCCAAAGTATAAAATCATGGCTCCACATTTTCCCCTGAGTATTTGCAAGAAGCAGTACAATATGAAACCTGAAGTTTCCTTCCAAAGAAAACTTCGTAAATACACACAACCTCCTTTGCTTTTCTAATGCACACAACCTCCTTCCCAGTAACAGCTAAGCTGACATGGGCTCTCTGTGCCTCCCTACGGTCAGTGCAGAAAGTTCAAAGGCTTCTTCATTAGTTCAACCACTTGGCCAATGCCGAATGAACATCTAACTCTCTAGGGGGTGACTGTGATTCCCCAACCCTTCCTCTCTTTATTGAGTATCGCACCCGATACCACCACTCAGTGCCACGTGCATTCCCTTTAACATCTTTCTTTTCCCAACTTCTGCTCCACTAACCTGAAAGAAATATTTCTTATTCTCATTTGTTAACTTCAACCAAGTAATAACTACTTTCAGCCACTATTCAATTCCCCTGTAATTTTTCTTGTTTATCTCATGTGGCATCCTGCTCCTGTTACAGAAATATCGTTCAACTTCACTAAGCAGACACCAGGAAGAAACACATGAAGAATGTGGAATTCAATAAGAAAAATAAGTTAGTATTAAAAAAGAAAGAAAGGGAAAAAAGAGAAAGAGAAAAAGGATAAGGGAAACTAATCTAGAGTTTAAAAGAAGAAAGAGACATACACAAATGTTATCTGTGGATCTTAACTAGACGGCTGTTTCAAAAAAGCTATGAAAGAAATCTTAAGGACAATTGGAGAATTTGTATATAAACTGGATTTACCATGACTATACGGAATTATTGTTATTTTGTTAAAGTATTTATGAGTGAAGTGTCATGATGCTTAAATTACTTTCACATGGTTCAGCAAAACCACATCCCTTCCCTGAAATGCATACAAATGCAACGAGAATGTTTGTGGCAAAACAATAATTGTTGAATCAAGGTTGAGAAGATTTAGATGTACACTGTATATTCATTAAATTTTTCTGTACGTTTTAAATTTTCAATATGCAAAGCTGGGTTTTAAATGAGAAAGACAAAAACATTGAACTGTTTCCACTTTTTTTTACATTTCTAGTATTTTTGATAGAGCAGGAACGAAAAACTTCTCACTTGTCTACAAAGTGCTAACTGTCAAATCTTAGAAAAGGTTACTACTCTAGTAGGTTGTGAGGAAGGATACACAAAATTATACACTGCTCTTTCTTTGGCCTTTATAAACAAATGTATTTTACATCACAATACTTTGAATACAAAACTACGTAATTTTCCCATGTTACCAAAGATGAAAATCTGTGGCTACACTGTACAAACCTTTCCTTAAACTATACAGTTTGCAGTCTCCATTAGACTGTCTTACACCAAGGGGGAAAAAAAGGTAAAGAAGCACATTACATTTTCATAAAATCTGTGAATTATTTGCATACACTTTATACAATCTCAGAGATGCTCTTCTCTTTTCTGTTAATTCTGTGATTTTTTTTTTTATTCTTAAAAGGCCCAACTGCTCTCAGAAACTAAGACATTAGGCAAAGCACACAGAAAGGAAGAGTACAATGAACCTAACAAAAAAGTAAAAATAGAAAGCTAAGATCACACCACAGTTTTTACTGAAATACACATGAGCGACAACATTGTTTCAATATTTTAAGAACCTATGCTTCTTCAAAACAAAAGTTATAATATATGACTGAAAATTCATTCAGTTAAGTCATAGGCCATTTCCCACTACTAAATTAGACTTAAAACGTATCACCATTCCAGACTTATATGAGCCATGGAAAATAAGTTTACCACAAAATCACAACATCCACAAAGGTAAGAGAAAGCAAAGTTAACTAAAATTAATAACCTTAAAATGTATCAAAACTTAAAATCCAAAAAGTTTTTATGGATAATGGTTTGCTTCAGTTACTATACTTTCTTCTTACACATAGGCCCTTCTTAGAGAATCTGCCCTTTCCCCACTTGCTTAAAAGGCAACTCTATTGTGAAGGATCCTTCCAAAGACAGCTGACTGAACAGTGTTGGACATCCTTCCAAACATGAGACAAATAAATTCTCTCTTCTGGCAAGTTAGAACTTAAAATATAATAATCAAGATTATTAGCTCTGAGGGCAGGGCTAGCCGAACTTAATACCCCCAACTAACCATTGTACACTGAGAGACAGCAGAGAAAACCATCTGGCAAAGAAAAACAAAAACTAGAGTACAAGCAATCCAGAAAAAGAAATGGAAAGTAAGTATCAAGAAACATTCAGTTCCCCGGAAGCCTGGCTGTACTTCCTGTACTTGAGTTCTACAGTTTTTGGTATTAAGATAATTGTTCTCAAAATAATTCCCCCTGCCCCCTACCAAAAAAAGTAAATATAAACATCTATCTAGGTACAGAACTTCCAAAGGAAACAGATGAGTTAAATTAGCATATTAAATACCAAAAATATGATTAGGACATTGAAAAGCCTAAGATTCTATTACAAATCAATAGATTCTTCTCCCAAATAGGATGTGAACCTTACACAGGCAGGGTCACCTGAGAAGACAGACAAGTTATTCAGCTCCAAACATCTTTTTATTAGTACGGTATGTATTTTCTTATAACAGGATAAAACATTTGAAGTTCATGTTTAATATGTTAACATTCACAGACCACTGTCTTCAAATATAAATTCAAATACATTGAAAATGCTTCATATTCTTTTAGGGAAAAGAAAGAAGTGATGTCTTTCTTCAGGTGTATGAGAGGCAGGATAGCAGGGCAGTTAGATGCCCGAGTCCGGAGACCAACTCCTAGGTTTGAATCCTGCCTCTGCCATTTCCTAAACGTGACCTTTGGCAAGTAACTTTTCGTGGCTCTTTTTAGCAGCATAAAATTAGTATAATAGAATCAATTTTATAGGGTTGTTATGAAGAATAAATGATGTAATACATGCAAAAATCTAGGAAACAGAAACTGTTCATATTAATAATAATTATTATTATTATTATTAGCTATTATTTAGGAGGAGGTAGATTTCATATACCTTTGACATTATAAAACTAAATTCCTTGAACAGGGCCCACCCATTCTTTAGCATGGGCAGGAAATGAAAACATAAAGATGCATGATTCAAAAAATGGGGAGATAAAGGTAAGCCCACATTAAAAATAATAATAATAATAATAATAATCCCTATAGTAGGGTCTCTGCAACAGAAAACTATGAGGCATTCTCTCCTGAGAGATAACTTGCCTTCTGATATAATTTTGTAAAAGCTTTCCTTCAACAATCCCTAACCACAAAAGAAACCCCTTATTCCCAAATGCCCACTCAGATAAAGCCAAGTGCCAGGATAATCTACCGATTGGAGTTAGGTAAAAACATTTAAAAGATGTTTTTAATTTTAAAATATTTTACAAAAGTAGATGAAATCTTTACTCTGAAAAAGTTGGAGTTTTGAATCATGATTGGTTCAGAGGTAACCAAAAAATAATTCATTCCTACGGGGTTTTTTGAAACTTCTCTGGAGTAGGCAATTATATAGTTAAGAAGGAATTGGAGATACTGTAAGGAGAAAAACAATTCTTGCATCATAAACACATGATACATGATTTGCTTTCTACAAAATATGCAGTAAGACCAAATACAAAAGAACCAAACTGAAAGGTCAAAAATTATGTAGAATGAAATAAGGAAGGTAAGGAAGGTCAGTGGAAGAGAGAGAGGGCAAACCATTATAAATAATTTCAGCTATTGGGAGGGGAGAAGAACCAAAATACCCTAATTTTGATAAGAAACCCCAAAGTGACTAAATAAAAAATAAGAAAGGAAACAAACATTTTAAAGGGCCTGTATTTCCTTCCCTAAGTTTTGAAATCAAATTATTATTATTTGAAATCTGTACTATCCTTCAAATTATTATTTGAAATCAAATAATTCTGTAACTCACTTCAGCTTATAGACATAACAGTTTTTCATTCAGTAAAAAAATACTGAATCTACTTTCAAAATATGATTCTCTAGGTTTTTTGAGGTTCCTCCCCCACTTTGCCCAAGATAATAAAACAGCTTGAGAGCTTATATTTCAGATTTCCCCTCACTTCCTCTCCTCCTATACCATTTACGTTGTATAACACTTTCAAACTACAAACTCTTATGAAAAGCAGCAGCCTTCTTCATTTTCATTTATATAAAGCACACACACAAAAAATATGCTCACAGGTAAAGCAGATGTCTGACCAAATTAGGAGCAAAATGTACGTGAGCGGGAGACTTCCTCCTAAATTCCGTATTTCCCTCAATTTAGGCACAGATTCTTTTTCTAAAAGGAGAAGGAGTCTAGCTTTCTTAGGATGCTACTAAGAGGCCGCAGTCATCTCTCACTATCAGATTAATACACTTGAAGATGCCTTTTAGTAGAGGGCTTCATAAAACTGGGGCACAGGCGGCAATCCTACCATGAGTAACGTGATGCGTCCTTTACAAGATGATGAAAGGAACAGACATC
Organism: Rhinolophus sinicus; assembly: GCF_057876585.1. Taxonomy (NCBI): domain Eukaryota; kingdom Metazoa; phylum Chordata; class Mammalia; order Chiroptera; family Rhinolophidae; genus Rhinolophus; species Rhinolophus sinicus. Next base: position 166,910,754 of record NC_142501.1, read on the forward strand.
CCTTCTCCCACTCCTTTCCCTGAGGTCAAAACACAACACAAAAGAGAGTGGCTAAAGTTTAAAAAGAAAACAAAAATGAAAAGTTGACATTCTAGCGTTCCCCATTTAAAAATATATGTATTTAGTGACTACAAAAATATCTTCTCAACTCTACCCCCAAAACAGCACACTTATTTCCTCCATTCCCCTTTTCCCATTCTTTCTAAGTCACCAATTTTAAGCAATGGCTCTAAACTTGTATTCGTTTATGAAAACTCTATTCTACTTTTCAAAAATAAAGTCAATATGCTAATAAAATGTATAACCAATCAATTACACACTAAGGGTAATATATTATCATTAGCAGGACATCATTTTGTTTATATTCTAACCTTCAAAAATGCATGAGTGAAAATGATTTAAGGTCAATGCTTGCAACAACAAGACAGCTAACATAAATGTAGCTTTCACTTATTACTAGCTGCCAAGTACAGTGTGAAGCACTTTACAAGCATTATCTCATTTAACCGTTATGATACTTCTATTAAATACTATTAATAAACTCATGTTACAGATGAGGATATAACAAGAAAAGTTAAGAAACGGTCCTAGAACAAACAGCTATAAACAAGGATGCCATGATTCAAAGCAGGAAATGTGCCTACATTTGCGACCTTAACTAAAACACATTACTACACGGCAGTTTTTTACTCCTGTATCTGCTTTAAATACTTTATATAATTTTTTAATCATACTGTCAAAAAGGTTTATGCATAATTTGTCCTCAAAACAAGAGCAAAATTAGAAATGTTCAAAGCCAAATAAAAACTCAATGATGTAGGCAAAGAAACCTCAGGTTCTGGTCAATAAACCAAAAATCTAAGGAAAAAAGTTGCACAAGGGATGAAGTGTAATTAAAATGATTTGTATTTCTAAGTCCCAAACTTTAAGTACCATTTCTTGAAATAAAAAACAATCACATTAAATTTTAAAATCCTAATACTCTAACTAGTAATGCTATTTTACTTTTTAACCTTTTTTTTTCTGATTATATACAATTTTTAAACTTCATAATATAAGCTTCACATTAAACATATTTGCACTTTTTATATTGTATTGAGTTCCCTGCCTTGAACTATTCAAACTCTCTCAATATATGGTTCTAGAAATAATACATTCTACACAGACTTTCATTTCTGGAAAACATTTTTCTAAACCATAAAACATACAATACTGTTTTCCTCGTAGAGTCTAAAGCCTAAAATCTAATAATTATTCCCAGAAGTTTTCGGGAAAAAAATTAAAAAGGCAAATTATAAACAAAACTCTTGGGTCAATATCCTGATAATGCAGACTCAAGAGCCTAGATTTAAACTTATTTGCCATAATCAATGCAACAGGCTTTTTTTTCCTAAGAAAAAGCATTACCATTCATTCAAATGTAAGAATAGATTCCCCCTTCCACTCTGTGTATCAAAAGAAAGTCTTAAATTAAAAATTCTGTTAAACTACATTCTAAACTACATGTAAGAAAGGATATCACGTAGAAATCCTGTTGAATTCATACTCATTTAACATCTGTACGGTATGAAATGATAAACTTGCAAACCTAGTGAAATCTATTCTAATGAAGCTGTTTAAAACAACCTTTTCTCAATGAATTTGAGATTTTCTGAGACTAAATTTACTGAAGAAATGTTACTCCATGTGTTACACACACACACACACACACACACACACAGACACACAAACACACAGACACAGACACACACACACACACACACACACACACACCCCTGATTACATATACAGATAACGCCAACTAGGTCAACTTTCACTTCCAGAAACACAACAAAACTGCTTTCCAAAACAAAGATTACAAAATGCACCCACAATAATATTTTCCAAGTATTTCTCATCAGTATAAATATTGAAAACTGCTAACTGGCAGATACAATATATATGATTGTGCCACTTCATTCTATACAAGTAATGGTAATTGGGCATTTCCCTTAGCCCAGTTTGGTAAACATTAAGTATCTTCAAACGTCTGATAATTTCTAACACTGTATAGTAGCTTAGTTGTAAAAAATGACCACAGAGAATTGATAAAATTAATCTTAATAACTATGACTTCTTACTTTTTTTTTTTTTTTAGGGAAATAAAATTAGGCCTTTGGATATTTTATGAGAAACAGCAGGTTAATAACTCAGCAAAGTGAAAAGGGCGGTACCACTTTAAAAATTCTACAATGGACCAAAAAAAAAAAAATAACTGATTTAATAAAAGGAAATAAAATAAACCCCCCTTTGCTTAAAAAAAAAAAAAAAAAAAGAAAGAAAGAAAGCAATGGAAGTAAATGCTACATTTCTCCTTGTTTTTGTGAAGGGGAAGGGGATATTTTTTGTTTACAAAGCTGTATGGCACAAAAGTGATGAAATTCTGTTTCAAGTTTAAGACTAAGCTTTATGAATAATATAATTTATATATTTGCCAATTTAGCATCTTCTTCTTTCTTATATTCTAAGGGAGGGTGCTTCAAAGATGGTTCCCAATGACCTCACCTCCTGGTATGTACACCTCTCCCCCTGAGTGTGGGGGGGACCAAATGACCCACTCTTAATGAACAGAAAAAGGTGATGGGATGCCACTGCCATGACTACATTACAGAAACAAAAGGCTCACATGGCACAGAACTAAAGTAGGCTACTGGCCAAGAGACAACACAAAGAACTGGGCCCTCCGGCCCAACAACCAAGAAGGAACTAAATGCTGCCAGCAACCATGGGCGTGCAATGGCAGCAGAACCCACTCCCCAGTCCCTTCAGATAAGACCAAAGTCCCATCAGACATGCTGAATACAGTTTTGTGAGAGACCCTGAGCCAGGGGACCCAGCAGAGCTATGCTCAGATTCTTGATCAACAAAAGATACCTTGTTTTAAGTTACTGAGTTTTAGAGTGATTTGTTATATAGCGCTACGGGTTAAACTGTATCCCCCTCAAAATGTGTATGTTGAAGTCCTGACCCCCAGCTCCTCAGAACGTGACCTTATGTGGAGGTGGAATGTTTACAGAAGTCATCAAGTTAAGCTGAGGTCATCAGGGTAGGCCTAAACCAATATGACTGGTATCTTTATAAAAAGAGGACACTGGGACAAAGAAATAGACAGACATAGAGGAAAGGCTTATATAGAAGGCACACAGAGAAAAGCTGGCCATCTATGGGTCTAGGAAAGAGGCCTGAAACACATCCTTCCCTCACAGCCCTCAGAGGGAACCAATCCTGCTGACACCTTGATTTCAGACTTCAGTCTTCAGACTGAAAATAAATTTCTGTTGTTTAAGCCAGCCAGTCTGCGGTGATTTGTTATGGCAGCCCTAACAGATGAATACATGTAGCAATAGAGAACTAATACATACACTTAATTCAAAATAACTTTTATTGGCAGTACCAAAATTAGCCTCAATGCAGGACTCAGGCAGATGACCAAAGCTTCCAAGTCTTTATTCTGGAAAAAGAAATTAGTCCGTATCAGAAAAGCTTAGACCACAGACTTTTTTTAGTTAGCTGGGACTCCTGCAATCACATAATCTAACTCATTTCAAAAATTGACGCTGTTGCTGCGCCAAGAGCTGTTCTGAACAATTAACATATATTAATTCCTCACAAGAACCCTACAAGGTACCCGCCACCATCAGTTCCACTTTTTAAGTACTACCATCAATTTCATTTTTAAGATGAAGAAACTGATGTCCAGAAGTTAAGGTTACACAGCTAGTAAGTGGCCAGGATTTAGTAGATTTGGGTGCACAGACAATAAGTAATTTATCCAAAACCATAGTTAGTAGTTGAGCTGGGACTAAACCTAATGGTCCTTTCTCCTACCTTCAAATCTTTTTCTCAGAAAGTAAACAGAAAAGCTTTTCGTTTACTTGCTACATTCAATCTTTGTAACATTGCTAACTCAGAAATGTATATCTATTTGATTATCTAGCTGCCGTCCTCCTCTAACCACACAAACACAGTTAACCATATGCTTTCACTCCCTGAACCTTAAAGTGCTACCTTCCAATTCCAAAGGCTTTTCTCACATCTGTGTTAATCATCTTTATATACTGGAACACAAGATTTCGCTTCTACACAGTTTGGGAAATACAGCTTTAGCTTAACGTTGATCGAAATTAAAGTAAGAATACACCTGAAAAGAGCAATACTATGTTATTAGTCATGTGCATTTAAGTAGGAAGAAGTCAAGTCCTATACAGAGAACAGCCTTTGAAACACAGATGGCAAGACAACCATGGCAAAGTTTTAAAATGACCCTGCCCTAAGTCATAACTTGTCCTCAGGCACCAGACTGAAGACTCAGTGTCTGTTCTGGGAAATTTCGGATTGGACACTTAAGAGTCAGCCTTTCTTTGGGAGTCTGAATCCCAAGATACAAAGCCTGGGAGGTGGTGCAACCATGCCCCCCCCCCCCCAACAAAGAATGGAACGAAAGCCAGTTCCCGCAGAGAGTGAGAGGGACAGGATGTGCATGTTTGGCACCCCACTGACAGCATTCGGTTCCTGTGTTCCCCTTGGACAGCCAGCTGCTTTTCGGGCCCTGGATCCCTTGGTGTCCTCTGTGACACACCCAAAAGACTAACGACTTCCTCTTTTAGCTTAATTTGAATTGAGTCACTTGCAATCAATAGAGACCTAACATGGTCAAAAAGGTACCCTCTCCAAAGCTGAAGAACATTATCGTAGGACTTAATAACCTCATGTAAAAAATAAGCTCTTCAGTAGCAATAATGCAAAGCAAAACACGGAAACTAAGGCAACCAGGTGGTGACAGTACTCTCAGGTGCCTCCCAACGTTGTTCATCAATCAAACCAGTCACCCAAAGTAACTCCAATACAACAGTTACATAGCCTGTGCCTAGAACCAGATCTTTCCAGGAAAATAAGGAAATGACGCTTTAAAAACATGATTTTATTTCATGCAGGTATCTACAATAAAAGTAATAATGCTTTAAAGCCAGAATTGAAAACTGAAGACAATTTACTTTAACATATCCTGTTTGGGGTGCAGAAAACTAAAAGCCACGCAGGAAAGGAGGCTTGCCTGAGTTTCCCCAGCCATCGGTGGGGAAGGACTGAAACCTAGCGCTTTTGCATCACAATGCAGTAGTCTCGCTACAGTGCGACGGTGCAGCAAAGACTCTCCTGATTCTCTTCCTGGCTCCTTGTCCCACAGAAAAAGCAATCCTACAACTGACCTGATTCCCTGTTCTGGGCTGGCATGAACCTGCGTAGAAACAATAGGAGTGGCAGGCACTTTCTTCCTGAAGCAGATGTGGAGTAGTATATCTGTGATGGGAGAAAGAAAAAGAAAATCCAGCTTATTTTCAGAATCTATTTTAGCATCGTAAGTCATTCATTTTCTACTGGTTCTATCTTCATCTTATTTGTTGACAATGGTTTAATAATGGAACACATGAAACACTTTGAGATAGATAAAATTTGCTATTCAAAATCATAAGAATGTAGTTATTTAAAGCTGGTCTCTATAAACCATCTGGTTCAGCTTCTTCATTTTACTGGTGAGGAAACTGAGACCTGGAAAAACTGTGCAAAGAATCAATGACAACATAGTTATTTAGTGGCAGAGCCACATTTAGAACCAAATTTTTCCCACTTTCAGTCCAGTATTCATTTGTGAATCACAGATCTTTTTGGAGAACCAAATATGAGCAAAAAAACAAAGAAACAATCTATGTTATTTCTCTAGGTATTTTTTGTCAAACATCTGAAGATAAATGCAGTGTAAGGATGAATTGATTTGTTCTAAATTAAAATCAGGAAACATTGCTTCCTCACTCAATGGTTATCAACCTTGAGTCATTTATCATACCTTATATAGGATATTTAAATGTTCCTTTTATTTACCATTATTTTAATGAAAACACCAGTATATGAATCATGAGATCTAGGTTCTGGTCTTTCTTAACTCTACTTTCAACAAGTGCTATGTTCTTAATTAATTACTTTTTTGGTCCTAACAATCCTTTATTCAAAAATGAGGAGCTTGGTTTAATTCCCATGGGCCTTCTAACTCTAGAACATTATGCCTAAGAATAGCTTCAACTTTTAGCAACATTATGGTTTACTTATCAACTACTTGTTTTTGCTATATGTTAATCTCTTTGATATTATTATAATAGTTTAAACATCATCAGTAATATTGCCTTCATATATAGTTAATTATCATTCAAAAACTATGCAACAATAACCTAGTTTTGCTGTCTATCTCACATCTTATTTTATAAGATCCAGCTAGAAGTGGAAGGACAAGCATTTTTTAAAATCTACCTTTTATGTGGTTTCTGAGAAAAATCTTGAATCATTTTCCTAAATCATTCATTCAGTTCTTCATCCAACAAGTTGTTACTGAGTGACTTGTCAGATGGCAGACACATGCTTAATCAGGTAGAAGACTTTAAAACAAGATGCCTCCAGTGAAATACTGGGTGATGTTAGGAATTCAAATGGCACTGAGGGAGTATGCAAAAGTGATGAAATGTCTCCTAAATCGTGACCTCAGAATATGCCTTCGTTATTTTTTAATATATTAATTTCTACGTACAACAATTATTTGTAACACGTTTTAAACTCAAAGCACAATATCATTCACAATAACATTCAGGTACCTGTCACTCAACGAAGAACCTAAACACAGGTTATTGGAATGTTCCACTGATGTGCTCCTCTCTGTCCCATGCCCCACCTCTCTTCCTTTCTGTTCCTTGGATCTGCTAGCCTGTATTTTGTTTCTTATTCCTTTGCTTTTAAAAAAGTATACCACATATGCTCCTATCCCTCAACAATATAGTGTTTCATTTTGTTTGTTTTTGAATTCTGTAAAAGTGGGGTTAAACATCTCCTGTCTTCTAGGGTTTGATTTGTTCATTCAGTATTGTGTTTTCGAGATGCATGCATGTTGTTGCATGTAGTTGTTCATTCATTTTCATGCAGAATAATTCTGCACTGTGTAAACATACCACGACTGAATTATTCATTCTCTTTATAATGGCATCTTGATTTCCTTCCAGGCTTTTTGTTTGGTTGGTTGGCTTTTTGCTATTATGAACATTACTGTTAAAAAAATTCTCCTATATATCTATCTCCTATTCCAGATGTGCCAAAGTTTCTCTTAAGCATGTGCCTGGGCATTGAGGAATATGCATATGTCCAACTATTCACCAGGATGCCAAAGCCTGCTTAGCAATTTATAATCCCACCAGCAACAAGTAATTCATATTGATCCACATACTCTCCAATATTTAGTAATGCCAACTTCTTAATTTTGTAAGGTGTAAAATGGCACCTAATTGTGGTCTCAATTTGTCTTTTCCTGCTGATTAGGTGTAAAATGGCACCTAATTGTGGTCTCAATTTGTCTTTTCCTGCTGATTAATGATGCTGAGCATTTATTCAAGTCTACTGGCTAATTCATGTTTCCTCTTTTATGAAATGCCTATTCATATCTTTTGCCCAACTCCTCAGTTGGTTGCCCTTTACTTATTGTTTCATAGAAATTTTATATGTATTTTGGATGCTGACTATTTGGTTTTACCCACGCTGGAATTACCAGATAAGGCCAAGTGTTGACATAAAGACGCAGGAGGCAGAGAGAACTGGAAACAGCAAGCTAGAGCACCAAAGTTTTTCTCAACCCATTATTGTACATTAATGCAGTCTACAGTCTTAAAGTAACAGAAATCTAAAATATTATGTAATTGATCCTGTTTTAGAATCTTTTAGTTTAATATAAATTCAGCCAAGGGTAAATGCTTTGATATGATTTCAGTGCATTCTAACTGCAATGTCATTTCAAGTGTCGGTTTTAAACAAATCACAATTTAAATCACAATTTAAACAAAGTTCTTATGTTGCCCTGACATTTTATGTTTTGTTTTTTGTTTTTCATTTTATGCTTTGGTTGCCTCCAGTTTAGAATAAGTTGTTTTATTGTCAAATGAGTGAGTTTGAATATATACATGCACATAGGTATGAAGACTAAATTTCAAAAGTAAATTACATAAATTAGAAAATACCACAGAGACACGGATTCCATACTTGACTAGACAGATAATGAGCTGTACCGCCTTGGCTTAACTACGTCTTTAAGTTGGTCTGTTTCTACCTAAAATGAAAATTGTGCTGGGCAAATTCTAAGGACCTTTGAGTCATATTTTTTGGCTTGAAGATCAATGAGGGGGAAAAGAAAAAAACAATTTCCAGATGGCCCCAAAAGAGTTTTAGGAATGTCTTTCCAAGAGTTACACAAACTAGAGACTAACGAGTAACAAAAAGCTAAATGTCTGGGAAAAAAAATCTACAAGTAGGGCTGACGTCCTCTCAGGGCTCCTCAGGACTCCTGGCAGATCACCTGAGGAACAGCACCATGCAGGGAAAACATCAAAAGCCACATAAAATTTGAATCACTCTATACTCTGGCCTTGATTCCTATAAAAAGCAATCAGAAGGGAATTTCCAGAACCACACTTACCCACTTACCTTGTACCGTGCTTGTACTTTCTGGGACCACATCAAGTTTGATATTACGGTAGATATTATGCTCCTACTATTCAAGTGCAATGCTCTATCTTACAAGTCCTACTTCTCTCTCCTACATCATCAACTTCCTAATTCCCTCCTTCCAATAAAGCAAAACCATTAGTGTGTGTGTGTGTTTCCCATCATTAGAAAACAAACAGCAGCAACAACAAACCTTTTCACCCCTCTAGGTTATGGCCAATTGTTTGGATTCCGTTTCAGCAAACGGTCACAGAAGTGTTGTCTGTATTCTATCTCCCAGTATTCCTCAATCCAAATTGAACACACTCCAGGTAGACGTTTGCTCCCCACCATACCACTGAAACCTGAAGGTCACCAATTACCTACATACTGTTGAAGCCGAAGGCCAGTCAGGTCTCATCTTTCTTGACCTGCTGTAGCATCTGGCACCAAGTCCTGGTTGTTTTCTTTACCCAGCTTCCAGATCACAGACTCTCCTGGTTTCATCCCAGTTCACTGGCCACTCCTTCTATGCCTTCGTCTGCTTCTCCTCTTCTCACTGATCACTAAAGATCAAACATTTACCCTCTCTCTAATCCACCCACAAATACTACTGGCTTTATCATCTACAAAATAAATCCAGGATCTGACCAATTCTCATCACCTACATCGAGACTCTGACCAGAACAGTAACTATTATCTCACTTGGATTTTTCCCTGTTTAGCAACTTGCCTCCCAAACTTCTACACTTGCCCTATTTCAGTCCTTTCTCATCAAAGCAGCTAGCGATCCTGATAATCTTACATAAATCATACAATGTAACCTTTGTACTCACAATCTCCCAGTGGCTCCTCAACTCAGAGTAAATGCCAAAATCTTTAAAACAGCATAAAAGAGCCTACATAATTCGGCCCCCATTACCTCTCACCTCATTTCCTACTGACTTCCACTGCTATTCCTTCTACTGGCTAGGCATGCTCCTGTCTCAGCCTTTGCACTAGCTAGTCTCTTTGCCCAGGTGCTTCTCTAAGAGATGATTATCTCCGCATGTCTCCCTCCCTCATTATCTTCAGATGTTTGCTCAAACGTCTCCCAGGCTAAGTTGTGCCCACCCGCTCTGTTTAAAACTGTAACAATTCTACTGCCAGTATCCCACACCTACTTCCCTGACTGATTTTTCTCCCATGTTATTAATATTCTTTTATTTCACTTCTATCCGTTTGTCTATGTGTCCTCCCACAAAAACAAAATCCATGAGGGCAAGAGCTTTGTTTAGTTTGGTGCTACATCTTCTGTACCTAGAAAGCCGTCTGGCGTGTGGTAATCATTCAATAAATATTTTTCAATAAACAAATGAATATTTACTCTCTTTGTGTTAAAAACGACAATCTTTCTGAGTTTCAACACAAGATCATCTAAATGATCACGGGACAACAGCCAGATTGTTGATGTAAAGTAATCATTCTAATATTTATTCCACAAATAAGTGATAACAGTAACTCTGAACACTTCAGCAGACATTGTAGCTAATACTTCCATAAACTTAAATAAATCACCATAATAAATAGTTCCCCACGCCCCCTCCAAATTAGGTTTTAGACTGGCCGACTACAGGGTGACTCATTTATTTTCCACTAACTATTGTCATACTCAACAATGGTTGTTTTACAGAGCCACACCACCAACACACTTGAAAATATTATAAAAATGTTCATTCCAAACTGGTTCCAGACAAAGAACCAAGCTCTCTACAAATAAGCAAAGTCTAAAAATAAACGGTAGACATTTTTTTAACACTTTAAATATTTTTTTGGAAGTAATTTCAAACTTATAGAAAAGTTGCAAATATAAGAATACAAAAATCACTGTTATACCCAAAGTCACCAATTGTTAATGTGACCCCCTTTGTTTTATCATTTGTGTTCTTGTGCTCTGTTGTCGTTCTTTCCATTCACACAGACGTACTTTGTTTTTCTAAACCAGTTAAGGATTAATTATACATAGCATGGCCTTTGCTCTTTTGCGTTAATGTGCATTTCCTAAGAATAGAGATAGTCTCTTTTGTAACCACAGTAGCTATCTTCAGTAATTCGTACACTCTTAAATATTTTAATTTACCATCAGTATTCCAAATGTTTTCCGGTTGATCCAATAATATCCTTCACAGTATTTTTCTCCCATCCATTATAGGATCCAGTCAGTGGTTCTCACTCTTACTTCCATAGCCTTTCTTTCTCATTTACAACATTGGCTGTTTATAAAGAACACAGTCCTCTCCCCTTTTCATTATGTAGAATGTGTCTCATTTTGGATTTGTTTGATGTTTCTTCATGATTGGATTCAGGTTACACAGTCTTGGCCAGAATACTACGTAGATGACAATGTGTCACCTCAGGGTGTCATATCTGGAGTCCCATCATATCCATCTGCCCATGTTGTTGTTGAATTTCACCAACACATAATCCGTCTTTTATACCTTGCAAATAGCACGCAGTCTGTGGAGAGACATCGTAAAATCATGGAAATATCCTGCTCACCATCAATATCTCTCCTCGATTTTGTTACGATTCTTACATTGTCTGATCTTTACTACAATGACTGCAAAATGGTTTTCCAACTCCAGTGCTCAGAATGTTACTATAAGCAAGAGACCCCCTTTCTCTACTTACTCATTTATTTATCACGTTATTATTATTATGGATAATGAATTCCTATTTTTATGGTTAGTAATTCATTATTATACTTATTTAATAATCCAACTATTATGCCAGATTTGGCCAGTAGGAACCCCAATAGGCTTCTTGTGAGGTGCCCCCATTTAAAAACTAAACTTTTTTCCCCTTATTTCCTAACATTAAAAAAAAAAAAAAAAAAAAAAAAAAAGATACAAGTTCACCTCATATGTATGTATACCCTGCCTGGGCCTGGAATCAACCATTTCTCTAAGGAACTCTGGTTCCTTTGTGCTGGGAATAGTATTAGAGTCCAAGATTGGGGAGTTAGGTATGTTCACTGCTCTTTGCTTCTTAGCGTTTTTGTTGGACAGAGCTATTAAGAAATGTATGCACATATATACTCATAAATATATGTACACATGTATGTTCATACATATACATGTGTGCATGCATATATATATATATATATATACACACACACACACACACACACACACACACACATGCACACACATATACAAACTGATTTCAACAGTAATAAATTCACACTGATCCCCACAGGATTGATTTTTGCCTTCCCCTATCCTATATTTGTACGTCCTTCCTTCCTCAAGTCCTGGCTCTAACAAATTTAGAACACTTACTCAATCCATAATTCACAAATGTCCCAGAGATTCTTTGTCCACATCACTACAAAAAAAAAAAATTCTAGTAGAAAGAGTTCAGGATTTGTTTGCAATCCCTCCCTCTTACCTCCACCCAAGCAGAGAGTAAATAGTCAAATATTGTGTAAGTTACTCAGATTCACTCTTCCTTCCCGTTTAACGTAGGTATAGCACTAATTTGTTTCAGTGGATTAGAATTTTCCTTATTTCCATCTTTATTTTGAATACGGAAAATGACATGCTTTGAAATGTCAAAACTATATGAAAAAGTACATTTTTGAGAAATGTCATTCCCTCCCATAAATTTTTGGTTCCATTACTTCCCACCATCTCTTCTTTTTACAAAGTTAAGCAGATACATGTATGTTTTATTCCTCCCTTCCTTTTTTTTACATAAATGATAGCACACTATATATGCATCTTTACACAAACCAGCTCAATCCAAGCTGGAGGAAACTCTTCCCAAAGCATTTTATGAGACTATCATTAGCTTATACCAAAACCAGACAAAGACATTAAGAGAAAAGACAGGAAATCCAATATCCTTTGTGAACAGAAGTACAAAAATTTTTAACAGAATATCAGAAAGCCAAATGTGCAATATATAAAAGGGATATTATTATATATCATGAGCAAGTTGGAGTTTATTCTGGAAATACAAGGCTGGTTCAACATTCGCAAAATTGATCAATATAATTCACCATAACAGAATAAAAAAGGAAAACCATATGATAATCTCAACAGATATAAAAAAGCATTTGAAAAAATTAAATACATATTCATGATTTTAAAAACTCTTAGTAAACTAGGAATAGAATGAAACCTAACCTGATAAATGTCATCTTTCAAATAAATACAGTTAACATCATATTTAGTGGCGAAAGACCAAATGCTTTCTGCCTTTAACATTATATTGGAAGTCCTAGCCAGTACGATAAGGTACAAAAAAGAAATAAAAGGCATATATTACAATTATAGAAATAAAATTGAAATATGTCTATATAGAAAACCCCAAAGAATCTACCAAAAAAACACGACTAGATTTTACACAGGAACTGGAAATTAGACACACACACACACACACACACACACACACACACACACGAGGACTGACAATTAAGTTCGCAAACTTGTTGCAACGATGTTGCTAACCTGTTTTCATATCAGAAGGATTATTCATTATGAATTTGTACCAACTGAACCAACAGTTAACCAAGTTTACTATTGGGAAGTGCCAAAAAGGCTGCATGAAGAAGTTAGACGACCTGAACTTTTCTCCAACAATTCATGGCTCTTGCATTACGACAATACACCAGCTCACATGGCACTGTCTGTGAGGGAGTTTTTAGCCAGGAAACAAATAACTATTAGAACACCCTCCCTACTCACCTGATCTGGCCCCCAGTGACTTCTTTCTTTACCCAAAGATAAAGGTAATATTGAAAGGAAGACATTTTGATGACATTCAGGACATCAAGGGTAATAGGATGACAGTTCTGAGGGCAAGGGGAGTACTTTGAAGGTGACCATGGTGATATTCAGCAATGAGGTAAGTAGCACTTTCTAGGATGAATTTGCGAACTTAATTATCCAACCTCGGTCAACATTGCTCAAGCAGTAGTCTGCAGTAATCAGGAGTGTCTGAACACTGATGGTAACCACTTTGAGCACCTCTTGTAACTGCAGAAGTCAAACGTGACTTGTATTCATCATCTGCTATCAGTATATATTGAGTATTACAATGTTAATTCAGTTTTTCTTTCTTAAGATATGTATACTTTTTTTGGCACACACACACACATATATACACACATATATAAATTTTATATATATATTTTATATATAAAGTGCCATTTATAATAGAACCCAAAACGTGAAATTCTTTGAGATAAATTTAACAAACTATGTGCAGATTTGTATTCTGAAAACTCCAAAAACATCAATGATAAAATCAAAGATGAACTGAGTAAATGGAGTTTCCCCGAAAATAAGACGTAGCGGGACAATCAGCTCTAATGCGTCTTTTGGAGCAAAAATTAATAAAAGACTCGGTTTTATTTTACTATAAGCCCCGGCTTTATATCATATAACATAATATAATATAATACCGGGTCTTATGTTAATTTTGCTCCAAAAGACGCATTCGAGCTGATGGTCTGGCTAGGTCTTATTTTCGGGGAAACAGGGTACCATATTCACAAATTGGGAGACTGAACATAGTTAAGATGCATGTCATGTGTCTCCAAATTTATCTAGACATTCAATGCAATCCCAGTCAAAATTCTAGTAGACTTTGTTTTCTTTTTGCAAACCGATAGGATGATTCTAAAATTTACATGGAAAAGCCAAAACAATTTTGAAACAGAACAAAGCTGGAGGGCTCATATTACCTAATTTCCAGATTTTTTTTATTTTTATAAAACTACAGTAAATCAAGACAGTGTACTACTGGTGAAAGGACAGACACGTAGATCAATGGAAAAGAACAGATATTCCAGAAATAGATGCGCACATATATAGTCAACTGGTTTGTGACAAAGATGTCAAGCAACTCAGTGGAGAAAGGGAAAAATTTTCACCAAATGGTGCTAGAACAATTGGACAACCACATGCAAACAACAAAAAAATATCAACCAATCCATACATCACATCACATATAAAATATAAGTCAATATGGACTATAGACTTAAATGTAAAATCTGAAACTATAAAACGTCTGGGAAGAAAACAGTGCAAAATCACCGTGACCTTTGGTTAGGCAAAGGATTCTCCAATGGGATATACACACAAACCATAAAAGAGAAAACTGACAGACTGGATTTCATCAAAATTACTTTCTGCTCTTCAAAAGACAGTTTTAAAATTGAAAAGAAGTCATAAACTGGGAGAAAGTATTTGTAAAATATATACCAAATAAAAGATAGGTATGTATAAAAGATTTAAAAAACTCTTATAACTCAATAATAAAATAAGCAATGTAATTTTTAAAAGAGCAAAAGATGTCAACACTTAAAAAAAGATATAAATAGCAAATGAAGCACATGAATCGATGTTCAATACTGTTAATTATTCATGAAAGGCAAATTAAAACCATGTTGAATAACGCTGCAATGAACACGCCTTTCTGTGGACATATGCTTTCACTTCTCTTGGGTGCATCTACCTAGAGGTGAAATTTATAGTTCATAAAGAATATGTTTAACTTTATAAGACACTAAACAGTTTGCTGAAGTGACTATACCTTTTCAGCAGAAACATGAGAGGCATCTTCTAGTTGTTCACATCCGCACCAAATTTTAACATGATGTCAGATTTTACTTTTAGCCATTGTAGTGGGTGTATAGAGCATCACTCTATGGTTTTAATTTGCATTTCCCTGATGAATAGTGATGGTGAGCATCTATGTACTTGTATCTTTCTCTGTAGTATATTGGTCATTCATATGTCCTTGGTGAAATGTCTGTGCAAATCTTTTGTTCATTTTTTGACAGGGTTCTCTTGTCTTCTTCTTATCGAATTGTGAAAGTTCTTTAGAGGTTCTGTTTCAAATCCTTTGCCAGATATATGTTTTGCAAATATTTTCCACCACCTGTGGCTAGTCTTTTCCTTTTTTAAATGGTGTAGCATGTTCATTTTTAGAAAATTCACTGAGCTGTCCACTTATGATTTGTTCACTTTTCTTTATGTAATACTTGAAGGAATTGGTTTACTTTAAAAAGACAATGGATTGTTTTTTGGAAGGTGACAAAATCATTATCAACTAGTAAATAGCACGAAGATGATGGAATCTGACCTGCACATATTAAAAACTGGATAATATCTTTATAATCCTAGTTATAAGGCCTTCATAGTATTGGGTCGCTACAAGATGCCCAGATATGAAACCTAAAATTAGCAAGTAAGAATAACATGTGGAAGGCCTCCCTCCTGCAATTCTGTATTGCAGTTTGACCTCTGAATTAGACATTTCAGATAAAGATATGTTATAGTTTTTGTTAATGACAGAGCAAGCTTAAAATGGAAATTTTATGTTAAAAAAAGCAGAGATTCAACCTAAGTTTAATTACATGAAAAACTAACATGCAATGACTTTCAACAAGCATCTGACTGTCAAATATACATGCTAAAAAATTAATAAAAACCATTACATATGCTTTTCTTGACAGCACAGATAGCTTCATACTAATAACTACTGCTTATTAGTCCTTAATCGTTCAGAAATTATCTCTCCTAACTTTGTAAGAAGCAAAAATTATGCCTTTTTGCTTCTTATAAAGCAAAAAATATGTAGGCCTTTTTCATATTTTTCAACAAAAGTACCTGCTTAGCAAAATATAAAATATCAAGCACAACACATTTTAGAAGTAAAACAATAAAAGTTGCTCTCCACCATAATGCCAATTCTTCTCATTTTCCCTTAACTCATGTCCCAAAGACATTGTTTATAGTCCATTATGCACCTTTTCAGACATTTTCTATGCTGAGTACATATGTGCGTATATATATACACATACATACATACATACATACATACATACATACATACATACACGCCTTCACAAACAGAGCATATATGACATTTTGGAATTCTATAAACCAAAATTTAAAAAATGTTTAAATGGGGACTTTACAGATAAGCAACTATAAAACATGAAATCAAAAAAGGGAAAAGAGCTAAGTCAAATAAGACAAAAATAAGTTAATTTTAAAATATAGTTGTTGGGAGCAGGTGGGGATGGGGGAGAAGGTAAAGGGATTAGAAAGTACAAATCAGTAGTCACAATATAGTCACAGGGATATGAAATACAGTGTGGGGAATATAATCAACAATGTTGTAAAGACATGTAAGGTGCCAGATGGGCACTGGACTTATCAGGGGGATCATGTCATGGATGGTGTAGATGCCTGACCACTGCGCTGTACCCCTGAAGCTGAGGTAGAATAATACTGAATATAAACTATAATTATACATATATATGTATATACATTCTATACACACATACACACACACACACACAGTCATGGGATGTGGAGTACAGTACAGGGAATATAGGCAAAGATACAGTAACAGCTATATACGATGTCAAAGGGGTAATAGATTGGGGGGGTTATTACTTTGTGAAGGGTGTAAACATCTAACTATCATATTGCTTTGTACACCTGAAACTAATAAAAAAATAATAAAACATTTAAAATATAAAATATAGTTGATGAATGTGGCTTAGAGTTGCTTAAATTTTGGGAACTTACAGAATTATTTCTTCTGTAGTAGACCTTCTTGGAGTGGCTAGAGAGCCTACAGTCCTTTTTTCCGTGCCTTGAAAGACCAGATGATAAATGATAGGGAGATTTAAGGAATGGCTATTTGAATGAATCTCTCACAGCCAAGCAAAACAGCCTAAAAAAAATTTCCTCTCTCAGGTGTTCACCAGAATCCTGCCACTGCCAAAGCAAACAAATCAAATATAAAGCCTCTTGATATGCAGGTAGATACGATGACCCACATCACAGATCAAGTCAGACTCCTTCCCCAGCCAGCCTGGTCCTTGCTCAGTAGGTTCTTGAGAACAAGTAGGTGGCAGGAGCAGCAGTTACGCAAGGGACCAACTGCATGGCCTGAGACTGACATGGTGCCACTACTGCTCAGAGCCCATTTGCCGGAGTCTCCCACAGGTGTAACTACCTCTTGGCAAATGACACCAAGCCCTGTGTATTACAGAAATGGGGATGGCTGGTCCTCACTGTAGGAGACACGGATTCTGTATGTGCTCTGCCAGCATCACGATGTGGGATTAAATGGGCACACTGTCCTGCAGGACATACACGGGCTCTGAACTACAAGCCAGGGCAGGTGCCTCCCATCTCTGAAAACGCTGATGTGGGAACCAAACGACGATAATGGAGTGATGTCTTTTTTGATCTCAAAGTTTTGCTTTTGTCTCAAGAACTCTGGAATCTGTTGATCTAGTTTTAGTTCCCAAGAAAAAAATACTTACACCAGGAGACAAAACAACTGTTTCATTCTATTGAAAGCTGGGCTTATAGTGCTCAGTTTGATTTCCTCACGACAGTAGAACGATAAACAAGTAGAAAGACTATCAAGGAAAAGAGGTCCCTACTAGACCCTTGGGGGCTGGGAAGACACGAGAAGAACTAGAGAAGTATCTTCTTATTATTGTGCAGTGTTAAGGTTAGTGGAATTCCTAGGACAATTCCATACAGTTTGAACTACAAGGAGATCGGGCTTTCCTTCAAGAAGGAAAGACTGGTGCAGCTTCTTAGGAATGGAACCCTGACAAGCCAAGACACGAGCGGAAGGTAACAGAAATCTGAAATCTGAGGTGAAACAGGTTAGGGTTTGCGCACTGATGTAAAACTAAGGCTGTAGCCACCATTTATTTCCTTACTAGTCACTGTGTGACGAGTACCCCTATCTTTCTCCTTAAATACATTTTTTTAAAATTTCCTTTTCCTTTCCCCCAGTCATGCTGATGGCAAGTTAGCAGGAATTAAATTTAGGATGGAAAATATCAAAAAAGAATCACAGTGGAATGAGGGAAAGCCTATCACCCAGCATCAGTAGCCCTATGGCACTGCCCCTTGATGTGGTACCTCAGCTCGTATTTAGATTTTTCTCCCGCTAGAAAAAGTGCATCAACAGATGAGATAGCAGAATTATCTCTACCTTTACATAAGTGAGGAGAAAAGTGAGGCGAAAAAAGAGACAGAAAAAGGAGTGGTTCAACTACCTAAGGATGGGATATTCTAGACTTGTCCTAGTTAGGCCACCACGCTTTGATGCCCCCTTCTTTGGGGATGGCCCCCCGCACACAGGGGTAGATGCCCAGAGCTATGACGATACATCACAACCCTGGATCCCTGGTTCTGGGAGACAGATACCTAACCTGAACAGGGCTAATCTCATCCTTTCTTGTTGGAATACAAACATTGAAAAGACAAGGCAGAGATACTAAATCTTTAGAACAAAGTCACATTACTGGCAGGGGTCTAGAAAGAAGGTATATATAACAACTCCTGCTGATGAGATCCCTAGAGCTCTTCCAGTTTGTTCTATTTAAGCCCCACTTGTCCAATTCATCATCCAATTTCCAGTATGTGTTCCATAAATGCCTTCTGTTACCCCATAAGCTAGTGACTATCAGCTAACTGCAACCCCCAAAATGCTATGGCTTCTAGGAAAAAAAGGCACGGAAGGTTCTCATTAACTAACGTCAAATTATCATATCCATACATTTTCTTTCGTTGCTTTCTCTCATTCCACTCAAAAACTAAACTCCTAAGATAGTGTAGCTTTTGCCTTCAGAATTGTGACATTAGAATCCTTGTGTCTAACATGCTTTTTCACATCCTCCTATTTTGCAAGAAAGTATATTTACTCCAAAGCTTCAGTTTGTTCATTTTAGCAGCAGTTCAGCAACAGTTTCCTGTTAAGACGTTACTATGAAGCATCAGCAATTCTCTGCATCTCGTGATGCCACACCAGCGCCAATAAAGCAAACGAAATGACTGCTGATTAACAATGGAAATGAATGTTTTCCTTAAAAGATACTTAGTATAAAAGAATGTCAAGCCCAGCCTCCTTCTGCTGTCTATGGGCCATTCCTCTATCACTTAAATCCCAGATAACCAATACAGATTTGTGATAAGAGACACTTAAGCAAGTGTCAGCCCCAATCCTCAATTCCATATCAAGTTATCGTAACATTAATTCACCCAGCCTTTACACCCAGGTTAGATGACTAGGGTTCCTAACTTGTTCTGATACCCAGTGTTCTACTCCTACCCCTTCTGCTGTTTTAGCCGTTTATACCTTAGTAATTATAACTAAGCTTCTGTTTTGACAGTTTTGGAGGTTCCCAATCTGATGCCTGCTTTGTCTCATCCTGGGATGCCTGTTTTGATGAGCAATACCAAGGACTAGTATCAGGCCATTATCTAGAGCCCAGTACCCACCAACAGAATTCTCTGGCGGCCACTCATATATGTATACACACATGCTCATTAATTCTTATTCTCTCACTCTCACCAAGATTCCATGTGCTTCTTTACTTGAAATCCCATTAACAATAGGTTGCGTGGATGTCTCTCTGGCTGTTCTACTCTTGACATGGCCTACCAAAGAGAACCTTTCCTCAACCTGTAGTTTAGGTAAGATTGGCTTGAACATGCAGTACTATTTCTAAGTGAGGGCTCATTTTATTCTGTCCCGTATAAAAGCAACCTCTGCCCTATTCTAAAACTTAGCCATATTCTGTCATATCACAAATACAACAAAACTCTCAATTCTGGAGATATGGTAAAAGTAAGCAAACTTACAGAATTTAGAAACAAAGCAAACAAATAGATAAACAAAAGAAAAAACATTTCTAACTGGTATGAATTAGAAACATTGTAATACAGTAATATTAAAAATAATAATAATAATGTTCCTGGATATTTACATGCCAAATGTTTTTTAAATCACCAGATTATAATTTTTAAAAGTAGAGAAAGACAAAGACTGTATTACATTTTGTAAATATATTCTATTATAGCATTTTGAAATGACCATTCCATTCCCAAGAGTTCTAGCTGTAATTTCTTGACACAAAACAGATATCTAGTATATCTAGTATAAAACAGTATATATCTAGTCATGTATATTAGTATCTTTTGATCAATGCTGAATTCTTCTTTATGAAACTTAATTAAATTTCTAATTTCACTTAGTGCCAAAAAATGGTATTCCCATCACTTTCTCCAAAAATCTAGCTTTGTTATTAATACTACAATCCTTATAAAAGTTGTCCCTTTCCTGGATTTCTCTACCTTGATTCCTAAAGATCAAGCCACAAACGGGATCATCATGGGTCTTTACCTCAAGCTCCTTATAAGCCAAGAGAGCTGCAGTACGGACAAGGACAGTGGACAACAAGGAGCTCCAAATACTGGGCTAGGAAGGAAAGCCAACGAAACCTCAAACATGTTGTTACCGCATTATTTAACTATTAGCTGTTCACAAGTTAAACTAGTTTGCTAGCTCTTTGAAAAGAGGATTAGTATCTTACCTTAATATTTCAACACACAAAGTAGACAGTCAATAAACTCTTGCTGAGTGAGAAAAACAAATCAAGGATTCAGATGGCTTGTAAAGGAGTGTCAAATGTACTCAGCTTATAATACTGCTATATACTCACCATGAAATGACAACTGCCAGGCAGGACCTTACTCAAAGAAAACCAAGTGTGATATGAGTTCTAAGTCCCTTTTCCCAAAGAGAACTCAATAAACACAATGCAAAACGCATCTTACCTCATGGATTAATTTCCTATTTAGTTCAATTTTCATGGTGACCTAGTTGTAAAATGCTTCAAGAGCAAAAGTAAGGTTTTCACGTTAAAAATGTTTTGTTTTTTTTCTAAGTGGACCCTTTCACAAGGCAATCATTTTCATCTATTCTAATTTTGTATCACTATAATCCTTTCCTAAATCTAACACTGTATTTAATATTTAACTTTCAAAAATCCATTTCACTATTATTATACATGCTTATTTTAGTAAGACTTCTCTATTTCAGGCATCTGGGAATGAATTGGTAGCCAATTTATTTAGTTTCTGAATTGCTGTTCATACAGCTGTTATAGTGAGTTGAACACTCATGAAGAAAATAGATTAAATGGGAAAATAATAGTGAAATTTTGTTTTATCTATAACTCCAGTAAGACACAACATTCAACATTCTTTACTAAAGTAGTCACTTTGCCATCTTTAACGATTTTTTAAAATAAAAATAAAATTTTTTATTGATCTCTTAATGGTAATAGGTGAGGAAATGCAAAAGTCTAACTCAACACCTGTGCATAGTACTTACCTCTGCTATTTAGAAGAATGGGACAAAAATTTTTAAAATACCAAAACTGATGTAGCCAACATGAGATGTAAGAGCACTTTTAAACTTTAACAAACCTGAAGAAAGCACACCCAGGTCTGATTAATACCCACAAGCATGCTTGATGTTCAATAACAACACCAAAGTAATAATTAGGTACAGGTCTGCAAGCAATCTCCTCCCAGTAAAATCGTGCTTTGCTGAACAGATTTTCACTGGAATGGAATTATACATTGTCAGATGACATTAGGATATGCAAAGCAACAACTAAACTCTGTGCTTAGGTTGATGTCAACAAGCAGAGAAGATATAGAAAAAGGCTAGAATATGAGGATACTTTTAAAGATCTTTCAACACTGGCAAGCAGCGGTCAAAAAGTGGCTCATTTTTTATGAAAGTATTAGGTTGAAAAAATTTGAAGTGCATGAAAGTCCATAGAGAAAAAAAGAATAAGCTTTCTAAAAACAAAACAGAAAACCAATACTCTTCTCCAGGCTATGAATAGAGATCACTAGTATTGCCAGTTGAGAAAGGCTCTTCTGTCCATTTGCCCCCTGCCCTGCCCCAGCCACACACATGCATGTCGGTGGTAACGGTGGCCTCAATGCCTTTTCAGCAGCTGCGATGTCTAGTCGGGTTTCCCCATGCCCTCCTGAAAGTAGAAGCACCTAACACAAGCTGGGAATCACTGAACTTATTATACTTATTTACTCTGGTGACTCAGATTTAAATCTAGGTCTCTGTGGAAAAGGAGATAGAGAACACAAGCACGTGCTATGACACCATATTTCATTAATATTTATTGTATAACTAAAGCAAACTCAAGACTTTCTGCTCTTTATATAAGTTTGATGAAGAAACTACACGTAACCTTCAGAAATGCCTCAGGTTTGACCAGATACTGGTCAGCATCTGCTACACTGAATGACCCAGTCAGAACAAGTCCCCTTCACAGAGAACTTTTCTCTCTTTCTTCCCTTTTCCTCTATCATGTTGCCATTCACCCACATTATTCTTTCCGTCCTTCCTCCTGTCTCTTCTTTAAGCCCGCCCCCAATAGCAAGCTACCTCTTAGCAATGCTGAACTTCATGATGTCAAAATAATTTTTTTAATACTATTTCCCTCAGACATACAGAAATAATTTAAACACTGGAATTTCAGAAATAATGAAACAGCAATAAATCTGTTTTCATATTGATCACAGAGATAACTCATCTAATTTATTTGTGGACTTAGCAAAGGAAATGAAATACAGAGGTGCCAAAAAAATAATACACATTTTAAGAAAGGAAAAAACTGTATTAAAATTACGCTGATGTTACCACTTTGAGCACCTCTTATAATTGCAGAAGTCAAATGTGACTTGTATTCATCTTTTGCTATTGGTATATATTGAGTATTACAAGTTTAATATAGTTTTTCCCTTTCTTAAAACGTGTATACATTTTTGGCACCCTCTGTATATAAAGCACATCTATCATTGATGCAACAGGTCAAATTACCTTCAAAAAGAATACATGCTAGGAAATTCATATTTAGTTCAATTTTCATGGTGACCCAGTAAAATGCTTCAAGAGCAAAAGTAAGGTTTTCATGTTAAAAATGTTTTTTTTTCTACATGTCTTACTTGATTCCTAATCCTTATCGTCATTACGTAAATAATAAAATCAGAATAATTTTTTTCCAAGAAACCTCATCTAATTCATTGATAGTGAAATCAATTGACTTTATAATTTTCTATAATTCTGATATAAGTAAATTTCAGTTTTCACCAAGAAAAAGCTATCAATCCCCCAGATACTCAGACCAAACATCTTAGGGTCCCCCTTATCATTTCAACTGAAAGTAATCTTTCTACTCCCTAAGTATTCACAGAACTTCTGTGCCTCTCAGACAGACTAATCACATACTATTCAATTATTTATGCATCTGTCTTATCTCCACTGTATTATAAAGTTATTGAGAGCAGAACTATCTATGTAGTTCTAATAGAACCCAGCACAGCACAATATATTAATAAATGTTTAGGAAAAAATTTTTAGAATTATTAGTACACATTATAGCATCATTTGAGAATCTACTTACAGTGTATCATCATTTTGGGAAATAAGAACTAGGTTCCCAGAACAAGTTCAATCCCTTATACTTGATCTAATTTAGTTATTAGTCATTACATAAACAAATCAAGCTAAATAAAATTAGGCAATCAATATACAATAAGTTTTGATTTTTCTAAAAATAACTGACATGGAGTTTATTTCATTTGTTTACTTAAATATGGTATTTATCATCTAAACCACCTAATACTGTGTTTTAACGAGCAATGTGCCACAGGGAAAGAACTTGGGCTTTAGAGTCAGAGAGACCCAGGCTTTAATTGGGGAAATTAGATTATTAATTTACTCAGGGTTTTCTAGAGTGAATAAAGAAACATACTAAAACATGTATTGTTATTCTTTCAATTGATAAGGAAGTTTTAGAATTCCTAGGAGTGACAGTAAACATTTATTTTCTTAAGACAATTTTCTGATAACATGCTTATTACTTAAGTATATTCATTCACTCAATGCTTACTGAAGGCCAGTTACATGCCTCTGTCTTTGTGTTAGAGAATAAAATTTGTTGAAATACATTATATAATATGTGGTAATGTTCTACAACTATTTATTCAACTACACTATAAAAAAAACCCTCCTAACTTTTCCAAAATCTCCTCTATATTACAGTGGGAGCAAGTACATAATAAATATCCCTTGACTAACTGACTCATATTTCTTTCTTTATATTCTGTTACATGTTAAGAATGAAAGTTTCCAGTAAGCAAACATCATAATGATTAAACAAAGAAGTCCAGCAAAGAGGAATTAAGAAGGATGCCATGTAATTAAAGTTTTACGTGACTATATCTAAGGCTGTGAATGAACTACTTGGTGGAAAATAATCATCCATTTGCCTAGTTAACTTTCACCCTTTTTATAGGAAGCGCAAAGCAGAACATACCTTTGGTGTGTTGCCTATGGAAACAAGACACAGAATGCGAATTTGTTCAAGCTAACCTTTTCACCCTTTGAGAACAAAAATATCAACATTCTTGCATTTGTCAACATTTTTCAAAATGAGCAAGATCATTATGTTTTTTAGCAACAAAACACAAGTCAGTATTGTACTACAGTTATGTAAGATGTTATCACTGAGTAAAGGGTGATGAGTGAAGGGTACACGGGACTCGACCAGCAATTTTCGCAACTTCCTGTGAGTTCGTAATTACTTCAAAATTTTAAAATATATGTAAGGTAATGAAGTTTTGAGTATATGTTAGAGAAATTAAAACAAGTAAATAAGTTGCTTTTCTAAACACCAACACTCAAAAAGTACTAAGAGATTTGGATATTTTGAGACGATATTTGTGGGATTCTTTTTAGAGTATTGCATCCTGTGTACAATAATTAATCACATCTTAAGTTATGGAATTTATTAAGCAAAATCTATGTGTGTAGATGCTTTGCTGAGGGCAAGACAATACAAACAAATTAGTTGTCTTCCCTAAAGAAAATAGCAGATAATACAAAATAATTTCAGCTTTTGATTTTTTAATATCAGGGTAATGGCTATGTATCGGATTCCTAGTTTTCTTAGGTTAATATTAAATTAATTGGCCTCCTTTAAGTCTATACCGGCTGGAGAACAGAGGGAAACAAGCTAGGAAGAAACATTACACAGGGAGTTCAGGAAGCCGGGCCTGGTATTAAAAATACGTAGCAGATTCATCAAATGTTACCTATTAACACATTGCAAAAATCACCCTGTAACATGATGTCTCTCACAACGTAAGTACTAAGGGCTTAAGAAACTGAGGAAAGCTAAAAGAATTAGCATTAGAACTCAATTATCACTATTACCTGAGGGTCTTGGAGTGGAAAGGATTGTGGCCAACAGATGAAGAGCCAGAGGCCAGACAGGATTGGTGACCTACAAGGTAACGCAGCTCCCTAGCAGCAGACATAGAACAAGAATTCAAATCTCTTAATTTCTGGGTCTCTGAAGTGTCATTATAAATAGGCACTTATCTTTTACAAGTAGTAATAATGAATACTTTAAAGAGATTTAGGCCATACACAAAAGAATCAAACAACTATACTTAGTTTATGAAAAAAAAAAAAAATCCTCATCCAGTAGTCTTCTAAACCTCAAAATACAAGTACAGTATTTTAAATCCACTGTGGCTTCACGTATATTTAGTTGATTTAAAGTTACTAATCTAAGCTTGCAATCTCATCAAAATGCATAATTACAGTAGCTGTTTACTACATAGAGATTCAGTTTTCTCAAGGTGTAAAGGTATCTGCTATTGGGTTGGCATCAAGATAGAAAGGGTTGGCACAGTATACCCACAAATCTCAAGCTTGCTCAGGTAATGCATCACCACAGTGCTCTTGTGTGGAATATCACAAAACAATGATACCTCTCAAGAATTAAAAAAGGTGCTTGTCAAGGAACTCCCAACAAGCCTTTGCTCCTATCTTATTGGTCCAAATCAGCTTAGGCTCGCCTGACCCCGAACCAATCACTGCAGCCATTATGGGATTGCTACTGCTGCCTGAGACAGAGCACCAGAATGGGAACCAATTTGGGAAGTTCACTTCAGTGACCATTATTTAGACCCATGAAATCACATCGGGAAAAAGTAGAGATATAGGATCGAAGAGAACCCAGGCCTGTACCCCGCAGAATTCCAATATTTAGAGGCTGACCTGAGAAGTCAGAGG
The DNA here is from genome assembly GCF_057876585.1 of Rhinolophus sinicus. NCBI lineage: Eukaryota > Metazoa > Chordata > Mammalia > Chiroptera > Rhinolophidae > Rhinolophus > Rhinolophus sinicus. The sequence goes on from NC_142501.1 coordinate 166,937,298, forward strand.
AGACAGCAAAGTACGAGTATACGTATACATGTTAAATTTAAACTAACTAGATACATTAACATTGTGCCAAGTCACATACTAATATAGTATACACAAATAGAAGCATGCGACAAAAATTAAAAAAAAACACAACTTTATGAAAGAAAACTTAAATCTGCGTCATTAATGATTTTCCTTAAAGAAAGCCAATGTGCAAATTTAATAGTAAAACCATTCTCTTACAGAAATAAAACCAAGGCCAGAATCATGCATAACCATTCAAACAACAACAAAAGCCAACCCCAAAAGTAAAACAAAAACTTAGTAAAATTACAGTGTAGTTGGTTGAAATACAGATACTAACCACATTAAGTGAACTAAGACACACGAAGTATTTCATATACAAAAATACTACAGGGCATAATACCATCACTAGGCCTGTCACAATGGATTACAACACTGTGCAAGATCAATAATCCAGTATTTCTGATCTATTATACACAGATAGTCCATTGTGCACAATGAGTTTTGGTTAACCAAAAAGGGAGGAAACATGACTCCCATCACTAACAGGCAGAATTTGAAATGTTTGGTGTCATGATGACCCTGCTTCCGCACATAACGATACTGAGGATTTCTCAATGACTTTCCCTTGCAGGCACTGTAGGGGAGGAGGGTCAGACAGGACACGGAAGCCTGAGATGTAAGGACTGGGGGATTTGGAGTTACCAGGGACAGTTCTAGGCTGAAGGTGACACCTAGTTCTGGGATCCAAGGGTCTGTGCTGGAGCCGCCACTTCTACAGACTTCGGTGGTGAGACAAAAACCCAAAGGCCTGCACCAGTACAGTCAGGTGAATAAACCCACTGCAACTGCTTGTTCAACCAAATGAAACACATTAAGAAATACTGTCGACCTTATTTCTGGTAATAGACTTCCCACACTCTGCAGGGCTCCCACTGAGTTGTTTATAGAAGTGATATTCTAGACCTATCAGTGTCTTGTTTATTAAAGATTCAGGGGGCCAGTAACAAAGTAAGCTCAAAAAATTCCCACCAAAGAAAGGAAAACAGAAGTGTAAATGAGACAAAACATTGTGCAATGAACCCTATCTATTTAGCTTGGCGAGAAGTTATCTACATTTCTTTTCTTTTTCTTTCTTTCTTTTTTTTTTTTACATTTCTTTATTATTACATTTGCTTATAATGAATAAATGAATGAATGAATTTCTAAGTATTTGGCATTTCTTGAGCATGTGATTAGAGGAAGGATAAGGCCATAGAGAAACATGTTAAGGGATTTAGGAGAAGCTTGCCCATGGGCTTAAGGGAAGCAGAAGAAAGAAATGGCAGAGGCTGGCACATAGATGTGCACTCAATCATTCACCAAATATTTACTGAGCACCTATTATGCACAGCTCATTGCCCTGGCACTAAATGTACACTGGTCAGCAAAACAGACAGAATCCACATCCGTATGAGCTAGCAGCCAGTGTACAATACTGTTGGGTGATCTACTCAGTTTTCAATGATTAATCCCATTTTCAGCAATTCTATAATTCGACAAACATTATTTCAATAAAAGAGGAATTCAGAGGTTAAAAACAAATCTTGGCACTCAGTCCACAGAGAGGAGACAAACAAATAAAGCAGCTATTAAGCAGGGGTATGACAATGGGTGCTAAGGGAACACGGGCAGGGACAACCAAGCACTATTCCGGGTAGAAGGAAAGGCTCAGGACCAGGAGAGGGTGGCATGCTTCAGGAACTTCAAGTAGGAGACAGGAATGCATCTCTGCCCATGCCCAGGACCCACACTGGGCACAAACTCACTGGGCTTAGAAATCCAAGTCCTTACGCGGCCTCCATGGTCTGCCGGAGCCTCCACCACCCAGACCTCAGCTCTCGCCTCCCTCCAGCCAACCCCGTGCTGCTCTCCGAACAGGTCAAGTACCCTCCTGCTTCAGGGCCTCAGCACCTGCTCTTCTCTCAGATCGAAAACTCTCCCTCAAATGCTGCAAGCCTCTGCTCAAATGTCACCTTAACAGAGAGGCCTTCTCATAGAGCCTTTATACATGGCAACCCCCCCCCCCACACACACACACACACACACAGCTCCGGACCCTAGAAGGCCCTTACCCAGCCTGGTTTCTCCATGGCACTTACTACCAACGGACAATATATACACTTGTTATCTGTCCCCCAACTAGAATTTAAGCTCCTTGATAAAACTCCATCACCTAACACTGTGCAGAGCAGATAGCAGACACTCAAAACTTTTTTAAAAGAATGAACAAAAGAACACTGTCAGAGATGAGACCAGGGAAGCTGGAGCCAGGTCATACAGAGCTTTGTATGACCTTTGTAGACTAGGGCTCCATGCTTTAACGGCACTTTGATAATCACTTAGGATGTACTAAAAGATTTTAAGAAAAAAGAAAAAAATGCATATGGAAACCATCAAAATTTCGTATTTTTCAAAATTAAAAAAGAAAAGACAATTCATTTTGGAAAGGATGTGAGGGGAATTCATGAGAAAGGGTGTGGGGAACTGATGAGAAGGAGAGCATTTAGAGGACCACTGTAATACTTTGGCAGAGAAACATGGGCCTGAATAAAACCCTTTGAGGAGGGGGTTGAATAGGAGAAATAGAAGATAAAAGCAATTGGACTTGATGCTTAACTATATATGGAAACTGAGGAAGACTGAAGAGTGAAACATGACAGCAGGCTTCCATCTAGGGACAGGGTACATGATAATGGCATTTCTCAAACTGAAAAGACAGGAAGAGAGAAAACATTTTGGGGGAAAGATTATGAGTTAAAGTTTGGACATATTGAGGTTGACATGTCTATGGGACACCTCAGTGGCTACATCTAAAGCAGGAGTTGGATGTGTGAATCTAGAGTTAAATAGTAGAAGTTGAAGAAATGCTTTATAATTTTTTAAAATCTAAACTTTTTTTAAAGAAACGAGTTTTCCCAGGTTTCAAAAAACAAAACAAAAACCTGCAGTTAAAAAAAAAAAAAATGTTAACAGCTAAGTATTAGAATCCCCTAATGATGGTTCCTTTTAAAAAAAAAGCAATTCCAGTAGCAAGAAAGGAATTGCACAATAAGAAACTCAAGAAATGTCCGTTAAGTGCTATAGCCGTCGTAGAGAGATCATGAATGATGACCAAGCCGAAAAAGATGTATTTAGCAATGTCGGCCATAAACTTCCTATGTTGGTTAAAATACTACTGGAAATAAGAAATAATAAGCCAAAAACATTTTTAGGAGACCACATACCGTGTCTTATATTAATTTTTGCTCCAAAAGACGCATTAGAGCTGATGGTCCGACTAGGTCTTATTTTCGGGGAAACATGGTATAACATATAACAAACAGCTAAAATTTTAATAACTGACAATACTAAGTGTTGCCAAGGATGCAGAACAACTGAAATTCTCTTACATTGCTACTGGTAGGAATGAAAATGGTATAGTCGTTTTGGAAAACAGTTTAGCAATTCAATATAAAGTTATTGATATTGTTAAGTATACACTTATCATAGGACCCAGTAATCTCACTCGTTTGTACACCTCAAGAAAACTGAAAACATCTGTCCCTCACATACAACTGTACAAAATTGTTTATAGCAGATTTATTCATAATTGACCAAAACTGATAACAACTCAAATGTCTAATTCATGAACTGATAAACAAATTGTGGTACCTCAATATTATGAATAATATAAAGGAACAATAATACAAAGGAACAAAGTCAGTGGTGTGCTAGAGTGGGCTGGTATGGTACCAGCTGGTGAGAACCCAGTTTAATTTATAGGAATTCTGCCAGCTGGTTTAGGTAGCTTAATATAAGCCATGATTAGAGTATATAAACTGCAATAATTAGCAAATGCTACAAATCAGGGATTTTTTTTCTCTTTGGAGAGCAGGTTGTTATAGTATTTATCAGAACACTACTAAATAACTTACTGATACATACAACTTAATAAATATCAAAAACATTATGCTCAGTTAAAGAAGACACAAAAGACTATTTTATATGATTTCATTTATATGATATTCTAGAAAAAACAAAACTATAGGGACATTAATTAGTTAATGGTTGCCAAGGGCTGCAAGTAGAGAGAGAGGACTGACTACAAAGCAACATGAAAGAATTTTTTGGTGTGATGGAAATGTTTCATATCTTGATTACGGTGGTGATTATCCAATTGTGTACATTTTTCAAAACTATTACTACATGTAAATTATACTTCAATAAACCTGTCTACAAAAAAATTAGGAATCATTTATCTCATTTCTTTTCCAGATGATAAGTGCATCATACATACAAAGGAGGAACTGGAACTTATCAGTGGAAATATCAGAAAGGCAGATTTTAACACACATCAATAGAAAAAGATTGAAAATGTCAAAAAAGAAAATGAACTTGTAATCAATCCCATGAAGTATGGAAACCAGTGGCTGAATGATCCTGCCAATGATGCTGTAGAAATGATCCTACTGAGTGTGATTTCAGACTACGGTAATATCATTAAGACAGATCAGCATCACTAAAGTGTCCTAGAATCAGAGCCAGGGGCACTCAAATTCCATCATATTGTGTTTTGAACGTCTCAGATCCACTTTTCAATTTTAACAAAACATCAGTTACTCATTTTACAATCAAGCAACTGCTATCATTGACTCAAAATCTAGTATATGAGGTGTAATCAAACAATACGGTGAATGTTCAAATTAAAAAAAATTATTACAGTAAAAGACATATTGCCATTAATCCCCTTCAAAATACTCTCCCTCACTTCGAACACACTTATCCCATCATTCTTGCGACTTTCTAAAGCAGTTCTGGAAGTCCCTTTAGTGAGTGTCTTTACTTGCGCTGTCATGGCTGCCTCAATGTCCTGAACTGATTCAAAACATTTTATCTTTCATGGTTATTTTGACTTTGGGGAAGAGGCAGAAGTCTCACGGTGCCAGATCCAGTGAATAAGGTGGATGAGGACACACTGCAATGTTTTTATTTGCCAAAAACTGCCATATGAGAAGCCGTATGTGACACAGAGGCTTTCCACTGTGATCAACAAATACAGTGAATGCTGCTGCCAAGTGCCATCCAACGGAAAGGCAGGGATCTTCAATACGGGAAGTGGCACATCGAACCTTAATAACAGTGTGTGACAAGTTTCACAACTTGTTCAGTTCAGTCAGTAGGGTGTGAGCTACGGTTGAGAGAAGGTGTGTTCTCAAGTGTGCCATAAATCATCTTCCATCATGACAACACTCCATGTCACACATCGCTTCTGGTATACATCAATTTCTGTCAAATAAAAACATTAGGGTGTCCTCAGCCACCTTTTTAACCGAATCTGGCACCGTGCAACTTCTGGCTCTTCCCCCAAGTCACAATGACATTGAGGCAGCCAATACAGCACAACTAAAGACACTCATGAAAGAGGACTTCCAGAACTGCTTCAGAAACTGGCAAGAATGATGGGATAAGTGTTGCTCGAAGAGTGGGAGAGTATTTTGAGGGGACTTAATGGCAATGTGTCTTTTACTGTAATAATTTTTTTAAATTTAAACATTCACCATATTGTTTGATTACACCTCATAGCCTTCCTTGTTGTTAGGAGTGCTGGCTCTGGCACTAGACTGTCTGAGTTCAAATGTTGGCCCACCAGTGGCTGTGTGATTTTGAACAAGTGCCTCTAAAATATCTATTTCCTCATCTGTAAAATGGGATTAACATTTTCCTAAGGTTTCAATAAGAACGCGTGAAAAATGATTTCTATGGGCAAATTCTCAACAACAAACATTTCTTAGCTATAACTGGAAGTAAAGAATATGAATTATCAAACCTAATTCTCTAAGAATTTTAACTTTCCAAATATAGAGGATTTATACTTTAATTATATACCCACTAATTCATCTTTTGTGGAGACATCCACACATTCCTTTTGAGAATGTGATAACTCCAAGGACTCTTTACCCAGAGAAAATCGCATATATAGGCATACCTAGTTTTATTGCACTTCATTTTATTGTGCTTCACAGATGTTTATTTTTGTTTTTTGTTTTTTACAAATTGAAGGCATGACCCTCCACCAGCAAAAAGATTCCTGCTGGCTTTACTGCTATGGTCTGGAACCAAACCCACAATATCTCCAAGGTATGCCTCTGTATGTTATATTATGCATATATTTCTGAGGTTTCAAGGACCTTCTGAAACATATGCATGAAATTAAGAAAGCCTGATATAAACTCTTAAAATTGCAAAGTTGAGCAGTGGATTTAAGAATTTCAAAGCAGAGTATCCAACTAATATTGAATTACACACTGTCATTTACTTTTTTAAAACAGAGTTTGCAAGTACCGTGTTCCCCCGAAAATAAGACCTAGCCGGACAATCAGCTCTAATGCGTCTTTTGCAGCAAAAATTAATATAAGCAATATTACATTATAACCAGTCTTATGTTATAGTAAAAAAAAGACCCAGTCTTATAGTAAGGTAAGACCGGGTCTTATATTAATTTTTGCTCCAAAAGACGCATTAGAGCTGATTGTCCGGCTAGGTCTTATTTTCGGGGAAACACCTTAAGACCAGACATCGTGTTTTCTAATTTCTATCTCCTTTACGCAGAAAATTTAAATTAGAAATCTAAATTTTTTACATGCATCGATTTCAACTCAGAAAAACTAGTAGAAACCTGTATTTCTAGCAGTTTAAGAATGAATGACTCAAAGTGTAACATGCAATACCCCTGCTCAACAACTGTGGGAAGAGTTCTCAAGTCAGTCTAATGCAATATGTACTTTTAAACATAAAAACATACCAACCTAATTAATTTCTATGCATATAGTCCCATAATAAAGTTTTAATTTTTTTTACAGCTGGACCTATGCACTAATATTACATCGTTGCTGTTTTGTTTTTTTTTTTACTAATCAATAGATTTTTTTATTCTGTTTTATGTTATGTTTGTTATATAGCCTGATGGTGGAAACTAATTGTTTTCCACCTGCTATCGAATAATTCCAACCTGGAAATATGTTGCTATCTCAAAGCAAAGGTTTTGTTTTTCTTTTTTAATTGTTTCGTTTTCAGACTATAATAGTTGGCTAACCAACTCATACCCATTATGGAACAAAAAAATAGTTTTTCGTATGCATTAGCACCATTCTCCCACAGGCAATAACCATTTTTAAAGTACTGGAAGTCAAGACAAGGGTTCACATACATAGTAAACATCCTTTCAATCAGGTTTTATCAGATTATTTCAGTGAAAGGGAGACCTAATACTGTAGACATCCGAATTCAATGGTAAAATCAATGAAACGCAGCATCTGAGGATCAAACACTGGCCAGGTTGCCAAATGAGTGTTGGTCAGAAAGGTCACATCTGCTTTTAAAACCTCACCGTAACCGTGAATGTTTGCGATGCCTCCGCATCCCGGTACAAGAAAAGAAGAGGGCAAACACACAACACAGGAGCATCTTTGGTTCCTTCCATGAACGAAGGGTTTCCAGCACAGGGCGTGGGGGAGGGGGCAGCGGGTTCGAGAATAAGCCAGGAGAGGCCCGCAGCCCTGGAGACAGCGCCCGAGGGCTGGAGGCCTCACACGGCAGCGCCCTGGCGTTGGGGGCTCCAGAAGCGGAGACCCCGTTGGGGGGGCCCGGGCCAGACCCCCATTCCTGGACCGCGAGGTTACGCCCCCACTGCTTACTAAGAGGTAATGTTCAGCCCTCTGCTCCCTCATCCCCCGAAATACCCCAGCATCGCTCCCAACCGCCAGCCGCTGGTGACCCCGACCCCGACCCGACCGCGATGGCGCCCTCTCCAGGCCGCAGTGGAGGACACACACCAGGCCACCAGCTCTGATGGCAGCAGCGACGGCGACACGGGGCAGCGCGGTCCCGGGGGACGACGGCAGCTGGGCCGCGGCTTGTCCCCAGGGGCAGCGGGCGCAGGGCCGCCAGCTGGCAGCGCCTCCGCCCCGCACGAACAAAGCGGCCCGTCGCGCGGGGCGCGGGTGGGGGGGAGGTAGCAGGGGGCACTCACCGGGGGGCGGGCGGAGCGGGCGGGCCTGGCCCCCAGCGGGGACCGCGGCGGACCGGGGCTCCGCACCGAGGGCGCGCTGGCGACCGAGAGGGGGCGACGGGAGCAGCGTCCGCGGCGGGGCCCGGGAGCCCCGCTGCGGGGGACGGGGCTGCGGGCCGGGCTTGATTCGGCGGCCGCGAGGTGCAGGAACCGGTCTGCCGGGGCGGGCAGCGGCGTTAGGCGGCCGGGGCAGCGACGCCGCCGCCTTTCCCTTCTCCTGCCTGGGTCCCTGTTCCCCCGCTTCCTCCTCCTCGCCGGGTCCCCGCCGCCGCCTCAGCCTCGGCGCTTCTCCGGCTTCTCCTCTCCATCAAGGCCGGGCCGACCCGCAGGGACCATCCCGGAAAGTGAGGGGTTGTTGCCGTTCCCCGCAGCTGTTGGTGGCCATCTTTAATCCTCCTCCTCCTCCTCCTCCTCCTGCTTTCTCCACCTCCCGCCGGCTGCCTGACTGACTGACTCTGGATCCTCCTCTTTCCCTTCCTGCTCCTCCTACTGAGCCGGCCGCAGAAATTGCAGCCGCTCTTCCTCTCTCCCCTCCTGCCTTTCCTTCCTCTTTCCTTACTTCCTTCCCTCCCCTCTGCTTCCCCCTTTCTCACTCTTACTGGCAGGATTCGCCCCCTTTTGCAGGCAGCGGGTGCTGAATGCTCCTAGCTTGAGTGTGGCCCACATTTTCACTCCTGTCCCTCGCCTCCCTTCCCATCCGGACGCACACACCCGGCTTCCTTCCCCTCGCCTTACACTCAGCCGCTCGAGTTTCCCTCTCCCAACCCCCTGCTCCTCTCCCGCGGTCCTCACCCTCTTGAGTTCCAATTTCCCCTCAGCCTCAGCTGAGAAAGGACAACGGGGTTCCGCTCTCCTGACCCCTACACCCATTTGCTGGATGCTGTCAGACTGCGATGGAAGAACGGGAGACTGCGTTAATTTCACTCTAGCTGGAGTACAAAAGGACTGCCCACGCCAGCTATTTTACTATGCAGCTTTGAAACTCCTGGATGGTGTCGTGTTTGGCTCCGGTGCATCATAGGACCCAGGAGTTAAACAGCCCAGTCTCAAATGTTGCCTTCCCTCGGTGACCTTGAGCCGGTCGCCTTAAGATTTTAGGGGTTTTCTTTTTTGTAAAGGGCATTAGTCATACCTTTGCAGTTGTAACAAACACAGTGTTTAGACGAAACGAGCATGCTTTGGTAAAACTAGAACCGCCAAGTGATCATCAGTTTGTCCCTATGTTGTTTGTTCCTAATCAATCCAGTGGACAATTTGGGGCAGGCTTCAGTTCTGGGAATGGAGGCAAATTGAGTCAGCAGTTATTGAGTGGACTCCCTTAAACAGGCTTAGAGTGGGGAAGTGGTAATATCGTTCTTATGACAAACTTGTTTTTCCTAACACTGCAATCTACCCAAGCTTGTGAATTTCCTCTAGTAAAGATGAAGCAAGCTGGACTTGCTGTTTGCTTCTCTTCAGCCACTCTGCCATTGGCCAATTGGAACCGTTTGTAAGGATTCACTTACCGATCACTACAAGATTGGGCACTGCTGACAAATAAATATAGGCGATATTAGATGTGAGTGCTTTGTGATTGAAGTGGGGGGGCGTCACAGTTTCTGCATCTTTGGGACAGTGGCTATCAAAAAATAGCATCTTGCTCCTTCAGAATAAGATGACTAGATGTGTTCAGAGGTTATTTCCTTCCACAGGCCAAGTATGAGGAGAAATGTTTTAAAATGTAGTTTTGAATCCAATCCAAAATGAATTTTTAAGTTTAAATATAAAATTCTATTATTACAAAAATGTATTTCAAAGCTCTTTGAAAAGATGCCTAAACAAACCTAAAAATATAACTTAATAAAAAATACTAGTATGCTTTGCGTGGCTGGGAGGTGGGGTTCTAATCTTTTTCTTTGATCCTTAGCCTGCACCCAGTTAGTTTCCAGATCTCAGTTGCCATCTTTAAATACCAGTAATTCTATTTGAAATCAACAACCTGCATCAGCATCTAAACCCAAATAAAGTTTTTAACACAGCTTTATATAATATGTTTTGGAATAAATTATAAAAAACAAAGCATGTATATGGTGTGGGAGCGTGTGTGTGTGTCTGCATGTGTGTTTTCTTTTTGGACTTTCAGTGTTTATTTAGATTTTGTGTTTCTCCAGACTATTACTAGACAAAATTACTACAAACTTCTAAACTCATATTTCCTTATAAAACTATATATTTGCAGAAAAAATAAAAAAATTGGATAAAATGAATACAGAGTGAGTAAATAAATCAGTTGATGTCTTTTAAACACTGAGACCAGCATGCATTCTAAAAGGAGGTTTTCAGTTCAATGTGAGGTTTTACAAATCTTATCATTGTGATTTTATTTATACTGAAGAAAGAAGAGTTCTACATTTTAAAATTCATGAATCCTTTAATTATAAATTTTTTGTAGAAAGATACGTTGCTATAAAGTTCACAGGAAGATCAATGTGCAAATTCAGCTACTTCTTGTTAATGTCTTACTAACTGAAAATCTCACAAAGATTTTTCAGTGATATATAAAAAAATGTAGCAAGATTTTTCATTTTTACTAAAACCATATAAACATGTAATAATGGATAGTATTCAGAGAAATCAGACCCTTTGCATTTACTTATTAGCAGCTCTGTTTCAGATCTGTCATTATTATAGCCCTTACCTTTTTCAGTCTTTGTTGCCAGCTAAGTATAGTTTCTCTGTCATCTTAGGGTATAATAATATAATAAAGGTATAATAATAATAATAATAATGATAAAGGTCAGATCAGGTTTTCCTGTAACATGATTATTATTTCATATATATTCATTCTCAGATAAACTCAAGGTCCTCCATCATAAAACAAAGAATTGTATCAATGTGGATAAAGCCTTTGTGCAGAGGCCAGATGGAAAGGGATTGAGGCATGTGCAGCAAACTCCTCTGGGAATAGAGGAGCAACCGTGAAGGGCTATTACTAAGCAGAGCCTGGTCCCCAACTTACACTTCATGAAAAAGGTGTTTGTGGAATAACAAGAGGATATCTGTGGTAATAAAATCCATATTTGTTTTTAACATGATTGAAAATTCTATGAACATAAACAAAGCATAACTTTAAATGAAGAAAGGTGGAGGTAAAACGTTCATGAAAATCTCAAAAAGTAAGAGGAAGAAAATAAAAAATAGAAAAGAGCAATTTTGGAAAAATAGGATAAATAAGTATTGACAATTTGCTGTTTAAACAAGTATTTTCTTTGCATTTGCTTTTAACACTAAAGAAGTAATTTAAACTTGGGCTGGTAGAATTATTCCAGAGAAAACCATAAGTAAATTATAGAATCTTAAGATATTTATTACCAGAATATGGAGTGCTAGATTATGCTGGAACACACACAAAAAGGAATTGAAGCTTGGGTTAACTACTATATTTAAAATACACATCCACTTTCCCAGGCTATTAGGTACAACAATAGAAATGCCATATTGTTTTTCCTTGTTTGAAAGAGCCAGATGGAAAATAAACTGGGCAAGCAAATGAAAGTCTCTGGGGATCATGGGAATTGAATGACTATAAAAACCATATTCCAGGCAAGAATATAGTCTTAGGTAAATGTTCAGTTTTATTCTCATAATCTCTGTTCTTTTACAAAGACAATATTTTTGCTCCACGTCTTCCTCTTTGGATGGACTGACTAAAATATCAAGTGAATAATGACAAGCCATAGTTATCTGCCCTGTTTGAAATTTAGTATCATTTTTCACTCCTCAATTTAGAGAACTCCTTATAATTAACTGATGAGCTGTCCTCAACACAGTGCCATTTAGAGTCATTACTGCACTCTAATTGAGGAGAAATGCTTTTAGAAAGTTCCAATTAGAGACTTTTTTTGTTCTTACATTCAAAAAAGGTACTGAAGCATTTGCTTTTTTTTTTTTTTTTTTGTCTTTTTTTGGGGGGAGAGGTTGTAGATTGGTTATTATTTTTGTGTTTTTGCTTAAGTAAATAATACGATAAAGCTTCTTTAAATTTTGAAGAGTAACATGAAGACATGAGACAACTGAATAGTAAGTTTTGCTTTTGCTCATCATAATGATCGTAATTATAATAGAAACAGGGTTCTTTGAATACTTTATTATTAATGAATTATATTTCTACTTAAAATTTGAAGGCCTTCTTGATTTTCAATTCCTTCATATTTCTTTATGGAGAGTTCAGACTTTTAAAACCAGTATCTTGAGGATGTTCTAGATTTATTCCATTCATCCTAAAATTTTGGCAAAAAAAAAAAAAAAAAATTCAAATGGCTTATGGTCACTTAGTGTATATTGTGTGGCACTCTGAATAAAACCCAGATCTCCTGACTGTCAAGTTCATAAACTTCAGAGATGAAAGGATTACTCTTACAGATAGGAAACTGACACTCAATAAAACTTTTGACCACATTAGTTTAAATATAATTTAAATTTGATTTTCAGAAGTACTGTTCAACATTGACTTTGCTCAGAAATAAAGCTATAAAACAAAGTAAAAGCAACTGTGTTTTCCTGTTTTTTACGAAAATGAGAACAATTGTTTTCAGTAAAAAGAAAATTGAAAAAAAAAAAGTCCAAATTGACTAAAAAAAGTATGATTTTTTTTTTTTTATCTAGACCAGCCCCTATTCTATAATATTTATTCATGGGTCAAAAAGTGTAAAGTTAACTCTCAAAAATACTGTATTATTTAATATTGTGAGTCTAAATTACAAGAGCTTTGTAATTTAGACTCAGTAGAAAACTCTATTAGATAAATGAAGTAAAACATTGCCATCTGCTGGTCAGAGTGAAAAAAGTAGTTGATTTTTGATACACCTGTAAGATAAAGGCGTTCAAGAAACTACTATTAATTTATTCCACGTATCTTTCAATCGAGCTAAAATGTACTCTATTGGGTATGTAAAATTAATCAGTCCATTATACAGAAATGTCGGATTATAGTCCATACTAGGATGTAGTTGTTGTTAGTATTATTTAAAAGCTGGCCAACAGTTAAATCTGATCATGTTAGTAATGTAGCCATATTTGGCTAAAACCACATTTAGTTTTATGGCTAAAATGTAAACGAGTAAGTAAAGTTATGAACTTGAATATTTGAATTTGGTAAATTTTATATAAAGATTTTTGTTTATAAATGTATAACCATACTAAAAAATTTTTGGAAAATAGAAAAATTTTAAGTTTGATTCTTGACCTAATTATTTCACTTTGCAAATATTTGAGTGGTTTCTATGCCAGAACTTGACTTCCTGCAGGAGATATAAATAAGACCTAGTGTTTGCCCTCATGTTGTTCACATTCTAGTGATGGAGACAGATGTAAACCAGAAATTATAATGTTTTAAGAACTGTAATAGAAGCATATACAGGATGGTACAGGAATACCTCTCTCTGCTCTCGTGGGGCATATAAATCATTATCAACAGTTCATATAAATGAAACTTCATATAAATAAGTATTTTCTCCTCTTCCTAATTGCTATAAATAATCCTTGGACTTACGTAAAAACTATATTTTAAAACTTTTTCCCTGAGTGGTATTTTTGTTCTTTCTATTGCTTTACTCAGAAACCTCAAAAGGCAACATCCATAATACTTCCATTTCTCTCATTCCCTGCATCAAGTCTATTACCAAGTACTGCTAATTTTACTCCCTAAATAGATCTCAAACATTAACACTTATTTTCATTTTCTCTGACACTACCCTAGTCTCACTTTCACAACTGCAATAACCTCTTACCCGGTCCACCTACGTTCACTTGGACCCCTTCCAATGCTCTGTTCTCACAAATTTTCAGTGGCTCGTCGAACCTGACACGGTTGTTCACCCCACACCTCTCTTGCACTTCGTGTGATTTCTTGCACTTTCTCTGCTGCCATCACCTTGCCTTGCTTTCAGTCCCTCTTTGTTGGCATTCTCCCTCTGTCACAGGGACTTTGCACAGTGTATTCCCTGTCCCTGCATTCTTCATTTATCTTAAAGATGTCTTCACTGAACTATGTCACAAAATCCCACCACTGAAAGCTTTCATACAACCCCTTCACCTTTCTTCATAGCACTTCATAGATGCAATTTATAGTTTGATGTGTTATTACATGACTTACGAGTATGTGTATAATTTCAGTGAGGACAGTGATTGTGTCTGTTTTGGCCCTTTATTTCTCTTTAAGATTTTAATTAAAATATAACTAACACACAATATTATATTAGTTTCAGATGTATATCATAGTTATTCAATAGTACCCACCTGGCACTATACGGAGTTCTTACCACATTATTGATTATATTCCCTAAGCTAAAGAAATGATCGCCATGATAAGTCCAGCAGCCATCTGACACTACCACAATATTACTGACTATGTTTCCTATGCTGTACATTACATCCCCAAGACTTATTTGTTTTATACCTGGAACTTTGAACCTCTTATTCTTCTTTATCTTTCCACCCTTTAAAAAAAATTTTTCAACTAGAGTTGACATTTAATATTATTTTATATTTGTTTCAGGTGTACAGCATAGTGATTAGACAGTTATATAACTTAGGAAGTGACCCACCTGGCACTATACATAGTTATTACCATATAATTTATTATACTTGCTATACTTTATATCACCATGACTATTTTATAACTACCAATTAGTATTTCTTAATCCCTTCACCTTTTTCACCCTGCCCCAACCCCTCCCAACTATCACCCCAACAAATAGATTACCCATCTGACACCATACATTGTTATTGCAATATTATTGACTATATTTCTTATGCTATACCCTACATCTCCATGACTACTGTGTAACAACCAATTTGTACTTCTTAATCCCTTCCTTTTTTTCACCCTGGCTTTCTCCCTGTGTTTGTTTGTATGTATTAGGTAGGGCTGCTATGTCTCCTGGTCTTAGTAGAGTGGCCTTATGTAGTAGATATGCTATGGGTCTCAGTGACGCAATCTTCCTGGTCACTGTGCCTCATACTCCAGGTGTGTCACTTGTGTGAATTGTGTTTGTCCTCTTCTTGTAGTTGAGCCTTGGTTGCTACCGTGTTTCCCCGAAAATAAGACCTAGTAGGACCATCAGCTCTAATGAGTCTTTTTGAGCAAAAATTAATATAAGACCCGGTATTATATTATGTTATATTATATTATATTATATTATATTATATTATATTATATTATATTATATTAGACCCAGTCTTATACTATAGTAAAACAAGACTGGGTCTTATATTAATTTTTGCTCCAAAAGACGCTTTACTGTGTTTCCCCAAAAATAAGACCTAGCTGGACCATCAGCTCTAATGCATCTTTTGGAGCAAAAATTAATACAAGACCCAGTCTTATTTTACTATAATGTAAGAACAGGTCTTATATAATATAATATAATGTAATGTAACGTAACGTAACGTAACATAACATAACATAATATAATAATACTGGGTCTTAGATTAATTTTTGCTAGGAAAGACGCATTAGAGCTGGTGGTTCGGCTAGGTCTTATTTTCAGGGAAAAACAGTACAGCTGATTGTCCAGCTAGGTCTTATTTTCAGGGAAACACGGTATTTGCACATCGATGGGAGGGATTGATCCTTAGGCTCATTTGTTGTGAGGACTGGCTGTGTGACTACAGTGGAGGAGTTGTAGTGCAGGGACTGACCCTACAGAGCAGGATCTGCTTCAACAAGGGCTCTGATGCCTGCCCAATCCGACTGTTAGGTGTGTCGTACTTGGAGGCAGCTAGGTGATGCTCCAGCTCATTTTCAAAGCTGGCCACTGGGGGTGCCAGCCCCAGGGCCACCTGGGAGGGGACCTGCTTCAAGTCAAGCTCAGCTGCAGCCCATGCCCCCACCCGGGATATCCATCCCTATTTTTAATGGTCACAGGCAGGTATGGGACCAGCCCATTCCGTGTCTCTGCCCCTCCTATCAGTCTCGAATTGGCTTCTTCTGCATGTTCTTAGTTGTAGAGCTTCAGTTCAGCAAGATTTTAGGTGATTCTCAATGATGGTTGTTTTGTAGTTTAGTTGTAATTTTGATGTGGTCATGAAAGAAGGTAAGAACAGTATTTACCTACTCTGCCGTCTTGACCGGAACTCTGTTTTGGCTGTTTATTGTTCCAATTTTGGCAACACCATTTTGCATAACAATTTTTTCCCAATTCGTATAGAAGTTTTGAATCAAGCAATTAAGAACTATCATATCTTAATGAAATATACTAATAATAGGGATGAATAAAATAAGCTGGATTATTGATGATTCCAAACACATATTTTTCTCTTATGGAAACACTAGTTTAATAATTTTTTCCTGCTTCTTTTCTGTATGTCCCAATAAGAGTAAAACAAATATTTACTTTCTTTAAGATTGGTTACTGGGTCTATTGATCTCAACCTGAATGCTTGCTATTTTGGGGGTGCACTATCTTCAAGACAATATTATATTGGGGAGGAACTACAAATCAAGTTACACATGGACCTAAATCTTTCCAGATCTTTTTCATCACTGAAATGTTTTGTGCTTCCTCTATTCTTCCTTGTTTCCTGACATTTCTGTCATCATTATGTAACTTTAAAAATCAAGTTTTACTGTACTTTAGAAACTTCCAGCCATTGGGATGGGGGGTAGAGGGACATAATCACCAAAAAATCAACTCAAAACACAACCAACAACTTATTTATTTTTAAAATTTTCTCAATAGCGTGGGTTTCCAGATAGAACAAGTTACTAATAAATAATAACTATTCTCTTGCCTCGACAAAAAGTAAAATCATTCTGAATTCTCATGGAGGTTATATAAAATCAATTATATTATATGTACAATATCAAACATTAATTCTAAAAAATCCAAATTTAATTTAATGGCATACTGTGATGGTTAATTTTATATATCAACTCGACTGGACTACAAGGTGCCCAGATATTTGGTTAAATATTATGGGTGCTTCTGGATGAGACTGACATTCGAACCAGTAGACTGAGTAAAACAGATTGCAGTCACGTCACTAATGTGGGTAGGCTTCGTCCAATCTGTTGAAGGCATGAATAGAAGAAAAAGGCAGAGTAAGGGAGAATTTGCTTTCTGTGTGACTGTCTTCAAGCTGGAACATTGGTCTTCGACTGCCTTTGGACTTGGACTTGGACTAGAACCTATACCATTGAATCTTCTGGGTTTTGAGGTTGCTGACTGCAGATTTGGGGACTGCTCATCTTCCACAAGTGTGTGAGCCAATTCCTTATAATGAATCTCTTTATTACACCAATATATTATACCTCTATATATCCTATGGTTTTGTTTCTCTGGAGAACCCAGACTAATACACATACTACGACATTAGGTCCATGAATTTTACACTATTTAAACATTATGTTGATTGGTTTTGGTTTTAAATTTCACACAATTTTATCTTGTATATCCATCTATTCATAAAATAAGAGTGAATACACACACACACACACACACACACACACACACACGAACACACACCACATGCCTATATACGATCTTTAGTCCTTTAAACATTTCCCAGTCTCTTCACTATTCAAATGGGGGAAAAAAATCTTCCAATCGCCTCTTTTTTTCCCTCCAAACTTTTCAAAGGAGTGGACTATTTTTACACAATTTCTCCACTCAAATCCCTAATAGGCGTTCAAGTGCCTGTTACTTTACCATTCTGTGGAAATTGCTCTAACCAAAGTCACCAATCGTCTCCTAATGCAACATCTAATAATTTCAATTTTCTCTGTCCTTATTTTGGAAATGCTGATATTTTCTTTCCCGATACTCTCTTCTTCCTTAGTTTGCATGACACTGCTTCTTCCTGTTCCTCTTAAATTCTCTACCCATTCTTACCAAATCTCTCCTTTACCAAATCTGTTTCTTCTGCCTTAGCCTTATAGTTGTTTCTAAGGTGACACCATCATTCCACGACTCATTTTAGTAATTCTTACGAATTCAATTTTCTACACTGATTACATAACTTGATATCACCAACATAGATCTTTCCTCGTGCTTTCAGCCTTATATCCAATTCTCTGCTAAATACTTTATACTCAACTCTCTAAAACAAATTACTATCTTCCCCTATACCTATTTTTACTCTTATTTCCTGTATCTCAGTTGTACTAGTCTTCATTTAACCTCCTTCTTCATGCATGAAAATGCCAGCATGATGGAGCAATGTCTATGACATGTAGAGAGGGTAGTAAACTGCATTGTTGTTTATAATTATTGTTTACAACTATTTTATGTTCATCTCTGGGGGACAATAAGGGACTTCCTTGTCTTATTCACAACAAGTTTGACCATGTGACTTGCTCTGGTTAATGAAATGCAAGAGTAATGACTATGTCACTTCCCAGCAGGTACTTGAGAGCCAGAGCATAGTATTCCATGCTCTTTTTGCCCTTTTCTGGGATAACTAACAATATTCTAGATGTTCCATCAGCTTGGCGCTGGTATGAAGATGAAGCCAACCTGCAAAAATAATAGCATGACTAAAAATAAAGCTTTAAGATTATAGTCATTGAAATTTAGGGGTCATTTGTTAAACATGACAAATCCTAGCCTTTACTGACTGATCTGAGACTGGAGAAGTTTTAACAGAGGAATTATATATCTATCTACGCAATTAGTAATGTGTAAAGACAACAGAAAGACGTTCTCAGATATGCAAGTACTATCAGACAAACTTTATACGATATTTGAAAATAAATGCCTTAAATATGTCTACAAAAAGTGAAATATGAAGCAAAATTAAGAGTTAATGAGAAAAGATAGTTTGAAATGACTGGCTGCAAATATTGAAACTTGGTGAAAGAGAGATATCTGAAAAAATGGTTGCAAATCTGTTTATAAACTGAATATAAACATCATAAAAATTATTAAGAGGAAAGAGATATAAAATGGTAATACAGTAGATCCAAATTTCATTTTTATATTAGCATATTCTAATAAGTTGGGAAAAGGGAAAAGTTCACTAATTTAATTTTATCAAATAGAGAGAATTAAATATATATCATTTTATTTTCAACTCTGAATATTATAGAAGTAGAGCTTAGATAATAATGATAAAATTCTTAAAGACAGTTTAGTAGAGGCTTTAAAGATGGCAATATAATGACATTTTTATTTTATTTCCCTCCTTGAAACCTATTAATAATGAAAAAATTGAAAAACAACATAGACAGGGGAAAAAACCCTTATCTTTAATGAAACAAGGAAATGATACAACCCTAAATTACAAAATAGGAAGCAGGTTTACCAAGCAATGGTGTAAAATGAGGGAAGAGGCTGAGTGTTGAGAACCAAAGCATGCCTTCTTTAACCTTAAGCAGAACACAGATTTCTCTTAAAGGAAGAGGCACAATCTTCAAAGATTGTGATTTGAATACCAAGGCCTGGGCCTGGAGGAGCCTCAGAAAACGTGGAATGTCTAGTTTGAAGGGATGTTGGAACTAAAGAAGACACCAGGCTGACATGCCATATTTACAGCCTTCAGCCTGTTCTCTGAACCAAGGAGATTGCTAGAGCTAAAGCAGAGTGAGGAAAAAAAGAAATGAGCCAGCAATCTTAGATCACTCCCACCCCTAAACAGATTTTTGCCAGTAACTCATTGACAAGTACTGTGTGTCATGGCAACAGCTAGCTATAAGGAAGTAAGGAAAAACAAATAGTTATTATAGCTTCTGTGGTAGAGATAGGCCGGGGAGAAAGGTGAGTGAATCTGCAATTTCTGGCACTACACACACACACACACACACACACACACACACACACACACACACACCAGGATGGAATCTAGGAATAAACAATAAATAAAAAGAAGAGAAAAAGAAATGAACTGCACAAGGAGAGCATAGAGGGCAAGACAATTACCTAATAAATAGACCAAGAGTTAAACATATATATTTCCTCAATAGTCTCTGTAATGTGTTCAATAATGTCCCTTAAATCCATGTCTTGTCATAACCTCAGAACCTGACCTTATTAAGAAATAAGTCTTTGCAGATATAATTAGTTAAGATGAGGTCATACTGGATTGGGGTGGGCCCTAAATCCAATGAATGGGGTCCTTATCAGAATGAGAAGACACAGAGACATACACAGGAAAGAAGTCCGTGTGAAGTGGAAGCAGAGATTGGAGGAATGTATCTACTAGCCAAAGAATGCCAAGAATTTCAGGGGGCCACCAGAAGCCAGGAAGAGGCAAGGAAGGACGCTTTTCTAGATCTTTCAGAGGGAGCATAGCCCTGCTGACATCTTTCTTTGAGACTTCTAGCCTCCAGAACTATAAATCAGTAAATTTATGTTGTTTCAAACCACCCTGTTTGTGGTACTTTATTATGGCAGTCCTAGGAAACTAATTACATACAATATGAATGTGGTGGACAGACTCTACAATGGCCATCATGATTCCAAAACCTCTTGGTGTTTACGCCCTTGTGTTATCTTCTCTCCTTGAGTGTAGGTAGGACCTGTGATTTGCTTCTGACCGCTTGAATTCAGTAAGTGAGATGGGATGTACATGATTATGTCTATGCAATTACATCGCATAAGATTGTAACCCATCTTGTTAGGAGGCTCTTCCTTACTGGCTTTGAAGAAGCAAGTTAGCACATTGTTAGCTCCATGTCATATGGAGAGAGCCACAACATAAGGAGGTGAAAGTGCAATAGTCATCAAGAAAATGAGGCCCTCAGTCCAGAAGCCTGTAAGGAACTAAATTCTGCAAGCAACTACTTGCAGATCCTTCCCCAGTCAAGCCTCACATGAGACAGCAGTCCTGACTGACACCTTGATTTTAACCTTGTAAGACCTAGAAGCAGAGTATCTTACTAAACTGTGCTCAGACACCCGACCCACAAAAACTAGGAGATAACAAATGTGTTGTTTTAAGCCAGTAAGTTTCTGCTAATACTGGGGGTGCCAAAAAAATGTATACAAGTGGACACTTTGGACAATGTTGCTCAAGCAGTCGTTCAACGTAATCAGAGGTGTCTCGATGCTGATTGTAACCACTTTGAGCACCTCTTGTAATTGCAGAAGTTAAATGTGACTTGTATTCATCTTTAGTTATGGGTATATATTGAGTATGACAATTTTAATACAGGTTTCCTTTCTTAAAAGTGTATACATTGTTTTGGCACTCTCTGTATTGTTATGCAGCAATAGATAACTAGTACAATGCTCTTTATAGAACAAGCGTTGGAAGAAGAGAGTCAAAAGTTTACAAGAATATAAGTCATTAAAGGAGGGAATTATTGAGATGGAAAACCTCAGTTAATAACTGAAAGAGATTAAAAACCACATTGGAAAAATACAGTAAAGAAAAATTTTGACTAAAAATACAATCTAAAGAAATCACATAGCAGAAAATGAAAAAATATAGCAATACAATAATAAATAGATTTGACATTTTAAAAAGATACCATATAGGCGTAAGGAAGAAAATAAATTGAAAGAAGGAATTTGAGGAAGAAAAAGAAATTGAGGAAGAAAATAGAACAACTGGAGTTAAATAAATAACAAAAAAAAATTTCTGGAAATGAAGACCAAAGTTTGCATATTGAAAGAGCAAACTCTGTCCAAGAGAAAAACGGATGCACAATGATGAACACCAAAAAGTACCGTGGTACCAAAAGTGTCCAAATTGTTCCATTTTAAGAATAAAGACAGATTTCTATGGACATTCTCTGAAGAAACCACATACATTCAAGGTGAAAAAAAAAATCAGACTTTCTTGGGATTTCTCCACAGTGATATTTGAATGCCAAAAATTTTGACTGCAGGATAAAATGTAAATGTTATTAATTTTGACATTATAAAATTAAGAGAAAATGCATAATGTTCCATGCATTTACTCTTTTTTAATTTATTGGGGTGACAATTGTTAGTAAAATTACACAGATTTCAGGTGTACAATTCTGTATTACACCATCTATAAATCCCAGTGTGTGTTCACCACCCAGAGTCAGTTCTACTTCCATCACCATATATTTGATCCCTTTTACCCTCATCTCCCATCTCCCACCCCCCTTACCCTCTGGTAACCACTAAACTATTGTCTATGTCTATGAGTTTTTGTTTTTCATTTGTTTGTCTTGTTCTTTCGTTGTTTTTGGTTTATATACGACATATCAGTGAAATCATATGGTTCTCTGCTTTTTCTGTCTGACTTATTTCGCTTAGCATCATACTCTCAAGATCCATCCATGTTGTCACAAATGTTCCTATATCATCTTTTCTTACCGCCGAATAGTATTCCATTGTGTATATATACCACAACTTCTTTATCCATTCATCTATCGAAGGACATTTTGGTTGTTTCCATGTCTTGGTGTAAGATAGACCATACATAACCAAGTTGTATTCCAGGAATGCAGGTTATATATTTGTGACTTGCTTATATTTTTGTGTAATTTCTTTTTTTTTGTTTAGTAAGTAAGTAATGGGCAAGGCATTCTATGAGGAGGTATGATACATAAAATACAGTGTCACAGAACTGAAGGATCTTGAAATGGTTGTAGAGTCAACAATAATTCATGATATGCATGGAACTATTTAAAGGTAGTACCTGAGTTACTGGGGAGGAATAATTGTGCTGCATTGAAAGATTTTGTTGTTATTGTTTTCTTATGTAAACACGAATAGTGTGGCTTTCTTGGGGCTCAAAGACTAAATATTTATAGTTTTTGTGTGTGTGCTATATGGTTAGTGGGAGCTCCCACAACAGCTCTAGAGACAGAATTACTTAGCTGGTTTAGATTGGAACCACAGCAACTTTATTTCTCTACTCATGGAGCATTGAGAGAAGACTCCTTACCTATTTTTAAATTTGTTGGCCACTTTTCTTATCTTCCTCCTCTCTCACCAGCCTGCTAGGTGGTCCTATATTCTTCCCTCTACTTCTGATAGCTACTAAGTCTCTGATCTGACTGCATTAACCTCTCACAGATCTCAGGGTCCAGCTCTTGAATCTAAAGAGAGCTTGCTTTTTCAAGGTCCACTCCACTTTGCCTCAACTTCCTTTATCCCTTCCTAGAGAGTATTGCAAAAATGTCTGCTCCTAGTCTGCATTTGCTTCACCCCTCTTATCTTTTCTCAGTTTTCAATTTCCTCTTTTGTTGTTATTTTCAACATATTGCACTTACTCTCTAAATATTTGTTGATTGATGGGTTAGTTCTGCATAATGCAAAAGGGTTACTGACTCTATTTTTAAAATAATGAGAACTGTGACTTCCCACAAGCATGAGTAGGGAGTGGATAAACTCCTGCATGACAGATTGAGAAAATAAACACTTTATATTATTAGATTGCTTCCACCATGATGCAAATGAAGTAAGTGATAGATCACCACTATCAACTAAATTATTAACACTGCTTAGGTTTATAACAATCATTATTATATCTGCAACCATTTTTTGTTGTTGTTTTAAAAATTACTGTCTTGGTCAAAGGGAGCATGAAAAATGTCTATTGGATCAATAATGTGTTCTTTTAACCTGACCCCCAACTCCTAACAGTGGTTGCAAATACATCAAAGGTTGGTTAGTGTGGGACTGCGTCAGGGCATAAGGAGTCAATACCAGCATAAAGAGCAACAGTTATGGTATAGCCACACTACCTTGTATCCCACCGGCTATTCCATTAAGAGATAGGCAATGGGCTTGAAAATATTTGAAATGTGAAGATCTGGATTTTGTGTTCATTTCAAATTATTTGATTTTTCTTAGCTATGATAGACTGGGTTCACTCAGTCTCTTCCTGAATTATATTCCCCGTATTTACCATGGCTTCATGATGGGTCAAGTGGACTTCCAACTCAAAAGCATGAGGTATGTCTTTCAAATTTTAGAAATAGAATGAAATAAACTGAGTAGCTGATTTTATGTGAGCATTGTTCCATTTGTTTATTTGTTTATGCCTCTATTATAGGATTATTACATTAGTTATTTTTCTTTTTTTTTTTGTTTTGTTTTTTTTTTTAACTCACCAGATTAAAAAGTCAGGAACCATGGTTTGCCCACCTCTATTTACATAGAGTCTGGAACATTAGTGAGGCTCACTATATATATGATTAAGGAATAAATGAGTGGCAATGGATGGGACAGCTGGGACAGAGGAGGAGAAAAGGCATTTGCACTGAGAAAACAGAGGCAAAAAGCAAAGGAAAAAGCAAAGCACGTTTAGAATAAAGACATTTCCCCAGCTTGGTAGAGAGTAGTATGTATGATAGGAAAGGTTGAATGTGGTCAAATTTGAATTGGAGATTGAATGCCAGACTTAGGAGTTTTGGTCTTTATTCTATAGATAGCAGGAAGTTTGAACTATTTGTAATGGAAGAATGACATAGGGAAACAATGCTTTAGGAAGACTAAGCTATCTGTAGAATGCAAGGGCTGCATTAGGGAGGGAATGGAGGTTGAAAGGTGAGTGAAGAGGCTTAAATATAAAGGGAAATAAAGCCTAATTTAGAGAATCACCAGAACAAATTAGCAATGTTATTTAATAACAATGTATAATAATAATGTTGTTATACCTTTTTGAAGGTATAACATACGAGTTTGTTAGGGAGTAATTTGTTTGCAGACTTTCAACTATGGATGGCCCAACTTGTCTAAAATCATCTTGCCTTAGTGTCTACAATTTGCAGGGAACTGGCTAGTGAATGGAAGGGATACATAAATATTTTTGCACTCAAGGGGTTTCTAATGTAGATACAGAAAAATTGCTAAAATGTAAGTAACTAATGCTTTAAGAAATAATGTAACTATTACACTTAGAAATAATTCATCAACATCTTTCTAGTTCATTAGACATGTAATTTTAACATAAATGTTGAGAATTTATTCTTGTCATAATGTAAAGTCATGTTCTTTTACTCTAATCTCTAGAAAAAGCATCACAAGTTATTTAGTATTTTTTAAGACACAATGTGTGGCAGAATAAAAAAGTTAAAAGCTTACTAACTTTTTGAATTAAATCAAAACTATAATTCAAAGGAGCTTTGCAAAACACTAACTTTTGTCTTAGTATTTTAATTAAGCATCTACAACAATCATTGCCCTTTAATATTTAAAATTGATAGTTATTCTTTCTATCAATATAGGAGGAGAAGTATGGACATACTCAATACCTACTGCAGAAGGCAAACTTTATAAACCTACTAATGTAATGGGCAAGATGAGGATGAGGGGACAGCAGATAAGCAGGAAGTCATGCTGCTTTCTTGAATGTTACCTCTCTTCTTACCATTGTATTGTGGTGTGCGAGGCGGTCATCCAGAGGATGCGACCACGGGTTGAAGTGCAATCTGAACCTGGGCAGTTGGAGGTTCCTTACCCCCTTCCCTGTCCGTGGAATGAAAGTTCTGCTGACAGTTCCTGTGCTAGTGTGGGGTACTCTAAGTACACACACTTGAGGGCAATGTGTTGTTGAGTCCACCTGGCCTGTATACTCGACTGAATCCCCGTAAGGCTTCTATATAAACTCTCAAGATTCTGGTGGCTGGGTCCAGACATCCACTCGTCTTGCGACTCATCAAGGCAAACCTTGTACATAAGTTCACTTGCTTATTAAACCTGCCACTGAGCAAGGTGCAGTGGCTGGCTTTTTTCTCTCCTTGCCCACTCTGTATAGGGGCCGATTTCAAATTTCACCTGGGAAGCTCCTGAGAGGCAACACTTGGCAAGTCAGCTAGTAGGATTGGCCTTTCTTCAGTCTCTCTTTGCCTTCCGTATTACCGGGGTCAGTTTTGAATTTCATGGGGGGGAGAAGTCCGGAGGTTGTGAATCCACATTTGGTAAGACAGTTTTGTTTTGTTTTCTTAACTGAAGTATTCAGATAGATATGGTAAAACAGTATAAATTTGGAAGGCAGGAGTTTTTAATTAATTACATCTGCCTCTGTGTTCTACAGAAAAGTGAGGAAGACTCATTTTAAGACTCCTTCTCGTCGTCATTCCTAATTTTCTCTCCTCTCACTGTGTTCTTCCTTCAGTTCCCTCACCAAGTACTCCCCTTTCTTTTGTCCTCACGTCTGCTTGGGGAGGCTCCATCACTTTGCATGTGACAGAAGAATCTTAAGGGAGTCCTGGCCCCGGAGACTTTCATGCCTCTTATCAACTCTCCTGTTGCAGATTTCAGCTGGCAAGGGCTTTACTTCCACTTACCCGTCTCCTGGTCTGCAGGGACAGGAGGGTTTGTTGTCTGGAGCAGAAGTTGAGTTGGCGGATGCTTTGACTTTGCTTTAGGCTCTCCACCAACAGCGATTGAGGCTAATTTCTTCCTGAATTTACCTAAACACAAACACACTTATCTTAGTTTTCTTTTAAAAACCATTATTTTCCCAATATGAAGAATTTAGATTCTTCCCATTAATATGACTCCAACATGAAGCTTTAGGAAATAATAAGTAGTGTTATAGTAACTAGTATATAGTATAGACCAAGGTGGCTCTAATGCTTTGGCAACCTATGTAAACATACCGGAACCTAAGCCAGAATCAATTCCTGTAAATGCCTCAAGGTTGAGAGATCAAAACCTAAGGACAACCAATAACGAACAGCCACCTAGGCTTTCCCAAATAAGGCTACTGCTTAAGCTATAGCCAATCAAATAATTCCCTTGCTTTGCTTCTGCATCTGCTCTATAAAAGCCTTTCCTCTAGCTCCTATTGGTGAAGCACCCTTAACCACATTCAGCTTGGTGATGCCCGATTTGAATCCATGTATGCTCAAATGAACTCTTCAAAATGTTAATGTATCTCAGTTTATCTTTTAATAGTAGTGTGATATTATTATTAATAATGTGTTATTATTATTATTATTATTATTGATCATGCCCCTGGAAGACAGAGATGATGTGTTATTATGTGGTTATTTAATAATGCTAGATTGAGTCAGAAACAAGACCAATGCTTTAAGCCTGCGTGCAATTTTTCTCCTGATAGTAAATGATGAATTTCAGTTCATCTTGCCTCCCAATTATTAACCTCATGCCATACATTTAATATATTCCCAAGACAGAATCCTGGGAGCCAAGCCTCTCTCTTGTTATCAAGTCTAATTTGCCATTTTATCCAGTTAGTTCTACTTCATAGCTATCTCTTGACTCTGTTTTCTTTTTTCTAACCCCTTTCTTACATTATAGAACCTACAGGGTAAGTTCTAAACTTTGCAGCACTTGAGTATAAAGCACTTTATCAGCTAACCTTTGCCTACCTACTTCGTGACCTTATTTGTAGCTACTCCTTATTTGTGGTCACGAACCTGCAGTAGTCAGGCTTCCTACTGCATGAAGCGTAATTGCCTGATGGCTCCAGATGCTGTCCTTCTGTATCCACGCCTGTGTTCTCATAAAGGCCATGTTTCCCACAGGCTTTTCTCAGCCGAAGTCTGAGTAGGAGATTCAGAATTGGGCAAATTCTTCATTGTTTTTCAAGATACAACTTGAGTTCATGAACTACTTATAAGCATTTGTGACATTTCCTTATAATCAAAAATATGTTCTTCTGTACTTTTTGGTGTCTCTTGTAGACCCTGGCACAATGGTAATATATAATACCTACTTTACAATTCTTGTCTATTGATTCTATTAAAGGTAGCACTGTAGAAATAAATGTGTATCTTTGTTTTTAGGAAGATTATTACCTGCGTTTACTTTGTCAAAAAATATTTCCCAGGTGAAAAGCAAGTAAACTTCCCTTGTACGCTTGAGTCAGTGGAGAATATTCAATTTTCCAAAATCATAGTAACACTTATGTAGTGTTTACTAAGTAAGCATACTCTTAAATATTTTCATGTAATTTTCAATAACGGCATTGAATTCCATAATTAGGCTAGCTTCTAAATTATTTAAGTTGGCATTTCAGTTGTTCCTAATGTTTTGCTACTACAGACAATGTTAAAATAAACATCTTTTACAAAGTGTTTATTTACATTTGTTAGTATTACTATGTTTCTTGGGCTTTCTTGCTACCATAGTCTCTTGATTTTCCTGTTACCTCTGTGACTGTTCCTTTTCACTTTCCTATGCTGGCTTCTCTTCACCTACCTGACACTGTTTACATTCCTGAGCTCTCATTCCTAGCTATAATTATCTGCTCATTCTATATACTCTTCCTATGTGCTGTCATCCACACCATCAATTACAATCTTTTTGCTAAATTCATTGCTTTGGGCAAAAATGTTCCTGAATTATGTATGCTTAGATCCAACGACAAATATTATGTTATTTAAGTTCTTTGGTTGTAAGTAACAGAAACTAAATATGGCTAAGTAAATCAAAGAGAAGGTTATTGGCAAATTATTACGGTTAACAGAAATTTGGTCAAAGTACTGTGATAGGGACCGGGCGAGGATTCAGAAGAGAAGCCATTAAAACTATCTTGTAGCAAGACCTCTACTACATTTAAGTCTCTGTTTAAGATCCTCATTCTGGTAAGATAGCATCCAGTTGGCCTAGCGAGGGTCACATGTCTCCTCCCTAACTATGGGAGGCAGGATTCTGATGATAGTCTTATTGGATTTTATCTACTGATGAAGACCTAAGTCCTCAAAGGGAAAAACCAGGGTGTTGTAAGAAAGGTGAAATTGATGCTAAGCAGCCCAAAACAACAAAGCAATAACAAAACAAAATCAACCCCTGCGCCCGTGTTTATTATCTTTTCTCTCAAGCATTTAAAATTCCATTTTCTTAAAAGTGAAGTCGTCATTTTCCCTTACACACCCTCACCTCTCCTAGGATCCTATATTTCAGTGAACTGTATCACTATCCACCCAGAAACTCAAGCCAAAAACCTGGAGGCAGTTCCTGACTCCTCCCTCTGTTACCTTTCACTTCACTAAAAAGCTCTTTCCTCGGACACACAAACTTCTAACAACACAGCAGCAATGCTAATAAGTCTTTCCCGTCACTTCTTGATCAATCATCCGTTCTTTTATCCCTAGTCCTTCCATGTCTCTCATTCCACTGCCACCATCCTAGGCAGGCCAAGTAATCATCTCTTACCTCAACCACTGACACGCCTCCAAACAGGCATTTTCTGATATTCTAAAACTGCACCGAAATTTAAGTAATTTTAAAGATGAAAACACCATCACATTAGGTCTTCTCCAGAAAGGTTGTGTTAATTTTTTTCAAAAGCAGTGTGTATAGGTTTATAAGTCCCCATATTTGTGCTCTCACTGTAAATTATTTTTAAAAAAGAAAAAAGAAAGAAAGAAAGGAAAACCCTTCCCAAGTAGATTAGTAAAATCTTGTCTTATTTTATAAATAGGAATTTCTTTTAATTTTTTTTATGGTTTTAGCTATTTATGTAATATGAACATGCAAACACATAAGCAGTAATAAAATTATTTATACTTACACACATATATAACATACAAGTGAAAATATGTATGTAGGTAATAAAATGGGTTTGGAAAGGTTTAAATTATACTCGTGATAAGAATTCTTTTTTTGTTGTTGTTAGTTTCAGGTGCACAAGACAAAGTAATACTTAGACGTTTATCATTTATATCCCTCACACTGTGTCAACACCCCTCCCCCATCCATTATTTAATTTGTTTTATACGAATTTGTTTTAATAGGAATTTCTCTAATTGCTAGTGAGATTGATTTTCTTACTCATGTCTCTTGGCCATTTATACTACTTCTTTTGTGTTTTGCATATTCTGGTTTTTCTTTTGTTATGATAATCATGTTTTTATTGATTCACAGCTTTTTTTTCCCCTTTTAGGAATATTAGCTTTATTGGTGATATTCATGGCAAATATTTCTCTTTTTTTTTTCCTTTCAGTATTATTGTTTTCTGGGCAAAAAAATTTCATCTATTACTTAGTAAAAAAGTGAAGTATTAAATTTGTCAATCTTTTGCTTTATGCTTTATGTGTTTGATATCATGTTTTGCTATCATACTAAGAGAGACCTACTCACAATATTATGTACACATTTACATGTTTTGTTTTAATGATTTTATGGCTTCAATTTTTACATTAAATTCTGCTCCATCTGGAGTATTTGAAATCTGTGTGTGTGTGTGTGTGTGTGTGTGTGTTTGTGTGTGATTTGATAGCGATCTCAATTTTTAAAAAAGGATAGCTACTGAGTTGCTTTAACTTATCAAATAATCCACTGGTTTTTCAGATTTGAAATATAATCATATACCAAATTGTTATGTAGTATTGATCTGTTTCAGTATAATTACTCTAATAATATGGAAGTATAATTCAACCAGATTATTCACTTTATTTCTCAAATTTGTCTCTGATTCATCTTTGAATGTTTAAAAAAATGAGATTTTCTTCTCAAAAATGAAGAGTAACTTGAATGAAGATATAATAATTTGTCACAGGAAATTTGAAAAGATAGGTAACCAAAATGTTTTAATTAACAGCAGGCTTGTGGTAGTAAGTATACAAATTGATTATTATTAAAATTTAGTACTCAAAAACACACAGTTTTGTAAATAATAGCTTCATAGCAATTAAAAAAATAGGTATTTTGAAAATGTGGGTAGTTTTGTGAAGTAGTTCTGAGCTAGTGAAGACTAAACAAGAGTGGTTCAAAGAGTAAAATTTCAGATTAAATTTGAGGCTTGACTGCCTTTGTTTTTTTTTTTTTTTACTGAGTATGGACATATTTTCTTGATCTTTGCATAACGATTAATTTTTGTTTAAAAAGTGGACATTGTAGATACTTTGTTGTAGTGACTTTGGTTTCTATTTTGTTTGTTGCATTATAATTTAGTGAACAGTTACCGTGTTTCCCTGAAAATAAGGCCTAGCCAGACAATCAACTCTAATGAGTCTTTTGGAGCAAAAATTAATATAAGACCCGGTCTTATTTTACTATAATATAATATAATATAATATAATATAATATAATATAATATAATATAATATAATTAATATAATAACGGGTCTTATATTAAAATAAGACAGGGTCTTATGTAATATAATATAAAACTGGATCTTACATTAATTTTTGCTCCAAAAGATGCATTAGAGCTGATTGTCTGGTTAGGTCTTATTTTTGGGGAAACACGGTATCTTGCCTAGATTGAAAACTACCTTTGTCTACTCTGTGGTGGGCAGCGTCTGATATTTTTGCCCTGTGCTTAGAGCTTTTACAGCTTGGCTCCTGGGGAGTCTCTCCTATGCTTACATGGTATGGTTCCTTCCTACCACTTCAACTTTGCCTCAGAGTAATCTCATAAACTAAAAGTCAGATTATGCATTCTACAAATATTAACTTATTGAAAGTCTGTGTACCAAACACCTGGAACACATTAATAAATAAAACAGAAATAAACAAACAAACAAAAAGACAAGTGTCCTGCCTTTGTGAAGCTTAAGTTGTAGCTGGGGGAGACAGACAATAAGTAATAAACATAATACACACTGAAATAAATTATGTAAGAAAATAATATGTACTGTGGAATAATATTGTGCAGGGTAAAATATATCTGGAATGTGTATGTGCTGGTGGTGAGTTGCAATTTTAAATGCTTTTGATATCAACCCCTTCTGCTCAACCCTTCAATTACTCAACAAAGTTTAACATTAGACAATAAGGGCCCATACAATCTGGTGTCTATAATTTCTCTTATTTCATCTAGTGATACTGTCTTCCTCTCTCCTATCTGGTAACATTGGCCTTCTTGCTGTTTCTAGAACAGTCCAGGCATACTTCCATCTCTGGCTAGAACAAGCTTCTTCCAGGTATCCACTCAGCTGGATTCTTTATCATGTTTAGTATTCTCAAATGTCACATTCTCGGTGTGGCTGTTTACAATCACTTTTAAATTGCTGTTTTGTCTCCTATAACCTTTCTCCCATCTCTCTGATCTGATTTCTTCTCCTCAGTTGCATGTGTATGTATATGTAATATATCATGTAATGTACTTATGTGTTTATTGTCTGTCTTACCCCACTGGAATGTAAGCTCTATGAGAGTAGCTTTACTGTGCCTGGAACTTAATAGGTACTCGATAAATATTTATTGAAAGAATGATAAAAGAGAGAGTCCGAGCTGGGATCAAAGTGGAGAACCAGAAAGGTGGTTGCAAGTGAGACTAGTCTTTGTGCAACTTGAGACCTATAGGATAAAATCACTTTAGTCTCTTTAAATTCATGTACATTTGATAACATTCTGTAGCCTGGTAAAATTCTTGTATGCAGTTTGACAGTTGTGATGTCTCCTTACTTTGGTTCTGCACCTCAGAAGCCAGCTTATTGTTATTTGCTAAGAGATCATAAAATATACATTAAAAATCTAAGAAGATAATTTTACTTGACCTCATAACCATAAAAATGAAATTGTACCAGCTGTTAATCTTCTAAATTAAGAATTACTAGCACTGGAATTATATTTATATTGCACATGCTGATTTTACCATTTTCCATTAACTATGAAATTTTCGTTTTGAAATTCATCAGAACGGAGATAGAGAAATTCACATACTGTAGAATCTGTTATCATTGCTACTTTCTCTCCCAAAGTAGGACTACTACTAGTATTGAAATTATGTTTATTATTTGTGTTTATACCTACACAGGTTGTTTTTACATTTTTCTACTAACCATGAATTTTCATTTTGAAATTTATCATAGCAGAAAGATGAATGTTCACACGCTATTGTACCTTAGCTGAGCTCTGCTACAAGCCATGATTCCAAATGTTAGGAACAAATGCTGTACGCTGATTTTTACTCCTCTTATCTCCTGTAGAGAAGATTAGGGTGATGCAGAACATGCATGTCTTCCCTTTGGGCATGAAATAGAATGAGTTGCTCTATATGAACATGATAGAGGCTTTTGCCGGACACATTATTTGATGCTATACTTATGAAGTTTTATTAGGGTATATTAAAATTCTACAATTGTGTCAGACTGCATTTTAAATATCACATAAAATATGTAGCTCATGTTTTGTATGTTTCCTTGACTTACACCTTAGCTTGTCTCTCTTATAAATTAAAATCTCTCAGGAATTTTAAGTGTGTTGTTTAGGAACTGTATCTGATTCTCATAATTTCCCCTTTATTCTCTGGCTTTCTAGTGACTTTATTTCTTTGGTTTTATGTTTCTGGAATTTCCTAAGTGAATACTGTTAATCCAAGTCTCTAAATTCTCTGAGAACTGGTTATTAATATGAAATAGATCATTTTGGTGTTTTAGCCTTTTTATAATAACACGTCAGTGTGATGCTTAATGCATTCCCTATATTGTTTTCATCAAAATGATGATCACTTTTAATTAGTTTACTTGACAATACACTTTTAAAATTTTTTCATTGCTATTCCATGTGGGTGGGCCAATTTAAAAATGTGACATTGCATCTTAGCCCTTAAAAGGAATATTCACAAATCTGGGCACAATAGCAGATAAGAAAAAGGGAATCTCTGAGTTCAGTTGAGTTGAGATTTTGCTTATACAAGTGTTGGATGTCCAAATTGAACCTAAACATCAGCATTGGTAAGGATCAATCTTTCTAAAGATGTTAGAGTTTTTGTGACTCTCTTTGTATTATAATTTAAAAACACATAAAGCGAAAGCAAAAGATTGACAAATTTAATACTTCATTTTTTTAGCTAAGTAATATAAGAAGTTTTTTGCCCAGAAAGCAATAATACTGAAAGTCAAAAAAATGAGAAACGTCATGTCATATATCTGTTGGCGGTTTGTATGTCTTCTGGGAAGAAGTGTTTGTTCAGGTCCTCAGGTCCCCATTTTTTAATTGGATTTTTTGTTGTTGTTGTGGAGTTGTATGAGTTCTTTATATATTTTGGATATTAGCCTCTTATTAGAGGTGTGGTTTACATATATCTTCTCCCATTCAGTTGGTTGCCTCTTTGTTTTGTTGATGGTTCCTTTTGCTGTGCAGAAGCTTTTAGTTTGATATAGTCCCATTTGTTTATTTTTGCTTTTATCTCCTTTGCCTTTGAGGTCAAATTCATAAAATTCTAAGACCAAGATCCATAAGTTTAGTACTTATGTTTTCTTCTATGCAGTTTACTGTTTCAGGTATTATGTTTAGGTCTTTGATCCATTTTGAGTTAATTTTTGTGTATGGTGACACACAGCAGTTTAGTTTCATTATTTACATATAGCTTTGCAATTTTCCCAGCACCATTAATTGAAGAGGCTGTCTTTTGTCCACTGTATGTTTTTGGCTGCTTTGTTGAAAATTGTCTGCCCATATATATGTGGGTTTATTTCTGGGTTCTCAATTCTGTTCCATTAGTCTGTGTGTCTGTTTTCCTGCCAATATCATGCTATTTTGATTATTGTAGCTTTGTAATATAATTTGAAGTCAGGAAGTGTGATACCTTTGGTCTTGTTCTTTTTTCTCTGGGTTGCTTTGGCTATTCAGGGCCTTTTGTGATTCCATACAAATCTGATGATTTTTTGCTCTATTTCTTTTTAAAAATGCCATTGGGATTTTGATGGGGATTGAATTAAATCTGTACATTCCTCTGGGTAATATGGCCATTTTATTTATGTTGATTCTTCCAATCCATGAACACAGAATATCTTTCTATTTCTTTGTGTCTTCTTCAATTTCTTTTAATAAAGTCTTACAGTTTTCAGTGTATGGGTCCTTCACATCCTTTGTTAACTTTATTCCTAGGTATTTTAGTCTTTTTGTTGCAATTGCAAAGGGAATTATCTTTTTTTCCTTGAAATTTCATTGGAACACGATGCATTTTTGTACATTGATTTTATATCCTGCAAATTGACTGTTTTTGTTTATTGTTTCTAATCATTTTTTGGTGGAGTCTTTAGGGTTTCCTATATAAAGAAGAGTGTCATCTGCAGAAAGTGACAACTTGACTTCTTCATTCCCATTTGGATGCCTTTTATTTCTTTCTCTTGCCTGATTGCTCTGGCGAACACTTCCAATACTATGTTGAATAATAGCGGTGAGGAGAGGTATCCCTGTCTTGTTCCTGATCTTAGAGGAAAAACTTTCAGTTTTTCACCATTAAGTATGATGTTAGCTGAGGGTTTTTGTTGCATATGGCCTTTATTATGTTGAGGTATTTTCCTTCTATACTCATTTTATTTAGTGTTTTAATCATAAATGGATGTTGTACCTTGTCAAATGCTTTTTTTGAATCTATTGATATGATCATATGATTTTTATCCTTTTTTAAATATAGTGTATCACATTAATTGATCTGCGTATGTTGAATGATCCTTATGCCCCTGGAATAAATGCCACTTGATTGTGATGTAAAATCTTGTTAATGTATTGTTGTGTTCGATTTGCTAGTATTTTGTTCTGTATTTTTGCATCTGTATTCATCAGAGATATTCTTCTGTAGTTTTCTTTTTTAATGTTTTCCTTACCAGGTTTTGGTATCTGCGTAATGCTGGCCTCATAAAACGAGTTAGGAAATATTGCCTCTTCTTTAATTTTTTGGATGAGTTTGAGAAGGGCAGGTATTAAATTATCTTTGAATATTTGGTAGGATTGGATTCACTAGTGAAGGCATCTGGTCCTGGACTTTGCTTTTTTGGGGGTGGGGTTTGATGATTATTTCAATTTCCTTTCTGGTGATTAGTCTATTTAGATTTTCCAGTTCTTTGTGATTCAGTCTAGGAAGGTTATGTATTTTTAAAAACTTGTCTATTTCTTCTAGATTATTGAATTTGGTGGCATATAGTCTTTCATAGTATTCTTGTATGATCCTTTGTGTTTCTGTGGTATCTGTCATAACAGAAAACATTTTCCTCATGAAGGAATTCTCTCTCTTTAGACCTGTCAAAAGTCTGTTGTGCAGATTAAATCCTTTAATGGAGAATAGATAAAGGTGAAAATGAGAAATAATGTATAATGCATAAAATAATTAAAAAACATGTTAAAGGAAAACCAGAGCTTCTTAGTAAAAACAGATTTTATTAAAAACCAGAATTCATTAAACTCATAAAACATATTTTATTCAGGCGATAGGGAAAAAGAGACCTCAGTATAACACTGGCCTCAATTCTGAGTACAGTATGAACAAGTTGGGATTTAGAGCCAAAGAGAAGGGGTGGAGGTCAGTGTGGAAAATTACTCAGAGGAAACATCAGATGTAAGGGAGTTGTCTAGCTAAAATGACTTGAAGGATTCTTGCTGAAGGCAAGCCAGTGTGATCAGATATCACCTGGGGGATGGTGAGAGATGAGGAATTCGATCAAATATCTAAGTGATCAGATACGGAGGGTAGGGAAGTCTCCCTAAATTGACATATCAGGAATCTTGCAGAACTGGGTGATGCAGGCTCAACAAGGGTGGACACTGAAGTCCAAGGTCAAAGACTACTTGAGAAGAGGGCTTAAAGGTGCCCAACTAAAGTTTGTTCAAGTGGAGTCTTTGTCAGTCAGGAAGAAATAATCACAGATGTATTGCCGCCTCTTTGCTGCTAATATGAATAGGAAGGAGTAATTTTGCGTAGACTGCAGGGTCCAGGAAAAGTCACAGTATGATTTTCATTTGGAGACAATAGCATTAAGGGGACATTAAAGGAAATCTTAACAGAAAAAGAAAATGTTATAGGAAAGCCACGTGCATTTTTTGAAGGAAGCAATAAATCAGTTAAATATTCAATACTTTAATGAAGAAATAGATAAGCATTATCAGAACCACTAAACATTCCACTTTGTTCTAGGAAAATTAATTATGGTGACTACTGCATTTACAATGCCTATACAACTCTATCCACATCCCTCACCTCCATACAACATATATGAAAAAGATGAGCCAAAACACATATTTTATATCATATGACCCCTCCCCTTTGTCTACAGGTATGGGATTAGGAGCAATTGATCTAATGGCAGCCAATGCATAGGTCTGTCTGTAACCTATGATATGCATAACTTAGCATGAAATGATGGCCTGGGCCAATCATATCTTACTACAATTTACATAAATTGAGAAAAGAGAGAATCAGGCAGTTAATAGTGGTTTTGAAGCCAAACATGCATACATAGAAAGAAACCCTTGAGGTATATTTGGAGCCATGTATGAGGGATTAGATTTAGGTCTAGGAAAGGTCAGAACAATCTGAGTAAGCAGTCACTATCAGGTGAGGAAAGTTCTAGAACACAGAGAGAAAAAAACTAGGCGGGTTGGCGTAATAGATTAAAGATGGCTGCAAATTCTTTGATACTTTGTCCTATGAGGTCTATATCTCCTCCCTTTTAATCTGGGTGTGCTTTTTTTTTTTGACTACTTGACCAATGAAATTCAGTGGAAGTGACGAAGTGACCCCGTGCTATTTTTGATTCTCAAGAGATTATTAGCTTTCAATTCTCATCTCTTCAAATACTTGCTGTAGGAAATAAGCACCATGTTATGCCACCAAGAAGACTCATGTTTTCCCATGGGGAAAACAAAGGCCCCCCGCCCAATAGCCTGGGATGAACCCCCGGCCGAGAGCAGCACCCACTTCCCAGTCATGTGAGTGGGCCATCATGTAGGTTGGTCATCTAGGGTCAGTTGAGCTGCCACAACTGACACCACGTAGAACAGGATAGAGCCATTGCTAGCCAGCCCTGCCCAAATTGTGGGTTTGTGAGTAAAATAAATGACTGTTTTTAGTGTTTTTATTTTTTTATTATTTTTAATTGTGGAGAAATACACATAACATAAAAGTTATCATTGTAACCATTGTTAAGTGTACAGCTCAGTGTCATTAAATACATTCACATTTTGGACAACCATAATCACCATTCTTCTCCAGAATTCTTTGCATCCTGCAAAACTGAAATTCTGTACCCATTGAATAATGACTCCCTCTTTCTCCCTGCCCTCTTGCCCTGGCAAACACCATTCTACTTTATGTCTCTATGAATTTGACCACTCTAGGTACCTCTTATAAGGGGACTCATACAATATTTGTCTTTTTGTGACTGGCCTATTTGACTTAGCATAATGTCCTAAAAGTTTATCCATGTCATAGCATGTGTCAGAATTTCCTTCCATTTTAAGGCTGGATAATATTTCACTGTATGTACACACCACATTTTGTTTATTCATTTACCTGTCGATGGACATTTGGGTTGCTTCCACCTTTTGGTTACTGTGAATAATGCTGCTGTGATCATGGGTGTACAAATATCTGTTTGAGCACCTGTTTCATTTATTTTGAATGCACAAAAGTGGAATTGCTCACTGATATTTGTTTTTGAAAAGTGGAAATAAATTAAACTACGAAGTACCATTCTACTTGTTATGGGTGTACCAAACTATACCGTCAAGCTATACCACATTATTAAAAGTAAGCAATCCCTTTAATATAGAATACATAGCAAACAAATTACTAAACATACACGTATAAATTTTATAGATAAAAAATTTGACAAATATTTTTACTGGCTATTATGGTGCTTTGTTCCACAAATTAAATGGAAAATTCTTAGGCAATATGTGTGGTCAAAATGAGACAAATTCTTCCAAAGTCAATGAAAATTTAGTAAATTCCTACAGGTGCAGACGTTGCAGAACCTTATAATAATATAAATACATGTTTACAAATTAGTTTATTTTCAGATCATTTACTACTTAAAAATATTTTTTCTCTGACTTGTGTTAGTCTTTTGATTTTTATGTGATTGTCCTAAGGTTCACAGGTTAACAGAACTATTGATTTTAACCATTAGCTTTAAGCTTCTGTTGTATGCAGTATCCTGTCAATAATAAAATCTGCTATCTCACATTTGCCTAGTATATCCCAAATTTGATAGACTCTCAGAAAGGGGAAATGAAGAGCATTGCAATACTTAGAAGATAGAGAAGATCTCAAGCAGTAAGAGAGAAAATTGTCATAGCTAACTATTCCCAGAATATTTGAGTGGATATGTGAAGGATTATGAAGAGTGCTAATGTATGAAGGGGTTTAATGTGCGTTTATGTTACATGTGTTTCTGTGTATTACTTAGACTATAGGAGCCCAGAGTAACAGTTCTTCACCTTAGCTACCTGACATTAGCATCGCCTAGGGACCTTTTAAAAATGCCCATCAGGTCTTATCCCATTCCACCAAGTCAGACTCTTTGATAATTCCATCAAAGATATTTTTTAAAGTTCTCCAGATGAGTCTAATGAGAGAACAACTGGGCAGGAAAATAGAAACTATGTTTGTACATTTTGTACATTCTGCACAAGGCCAACTAGACCTTGAGCGCTCATTACACATGAAGGATGCCTCTATTGGACAAGGTCTTTTAGTAGCAGATGAGGCCTCAATTAGATAGCCAGCCACTCTATTCTATAGTGTTTTCAGTTTTCAAGTTCACACAGATAAGATGAACAGTATCCATGGCAACGGCAGATGTGATTCATCCATTCCATAGCTTTCTATTTCCTTTGGGACATTCTGTTTCCTAGGATGACATTTGGGGCAGCTCATATACTCTCTCAGCCATCTGGCAGACTGGTGATTTGAGCACTTCTTCATCTATACTTTCTAATTATTATAGTCTTATGGCTACCCCTAATGCATGATATTAGTTTACATACACTTTTTTAAAAATTGCACAATATTTGTATGGTTATGATAAAAAGTAATGATTGATTAATTTACTCGTTAAGTATTTACTGAATGTTGGTTGCATAGTCAATAATTAAAGGTTGATCCTTGCCCTCAAGGATCTTGTATTCTAAGTGATGATATTAGTACTACTTCGTGCCATAAAATCTATTTTATGATTTAGGTTCTCAATCGTGTATATGGTACTGTATTAGTCAAGGTTCTCCAGAGAAGCAGAATCAATAGGATGTATATATATACAGAGAGAAAGAAATGTATTATAAGGAATTGGTTCACACGACTATATAGAGGCTGGCAAGTGCAAGTCTGTAGTGCGGGCCAGCAGGCAGAGACCCAGGAGAGCTTTTATTCTAGTTTTGGTCCAAAGACCGGCAGTGAGTGATGCAGAATTGCTGAAAGAACAGATGAAGTCCAAAGACAGTCTGCTGGAGAATCCCCTCTTGCTTAGGGAGGCAGGACTTTTTGTTCCATTTAGGCCTTTAACTGATTGTACGAGGCCTTAATTGGAGGACAGTCTGTTCACCGATTTAAATGTTAATCTCATCCAAAAAGGCCCTTCAAGTTGACACATAAAATTTACCATCACGGGTGCTTAAAGAGGAGGAGGAGGAAGATACGTACACTAAATTGCTTACCCTGTGCCAGGATTGCAGTTTGGACTCTGACCCTGTAAGGGAACTACGGCTACTGTCTTCATTGTGTAGAGGAGGAAAATGAGACTTATAAAAGTTAAATAACTTGTCCAAATCGCACAGTTAGTTAAGGGTTGGTCCTGTGAATTAAACTCAGATCTGCCTGGCTCCTAGCCGTTGCCCTCAACCACCACAGAGCTTCACAAAAATTCTTTTGGGACGTTTACTTTATTTTATCCTCTGAGGTATATTGTTAAGGGGGAATGCCATTTTATTGTACCTTACAAAGGGAATTTTAAAATTATTTGCAATGTTTTACTTAATACTAACTTGAAATACTGTGGGCAATTGCATTCTGATGTGTTAAATTCAGAGCGATACCTATCTTTTTCCACTAGAAAATTTTCGTTAAAATGAAGCGTGCTGCTACTTCTTACTATTTAAGCAGAGAGGAGATACTTCTCGTTAAAGGTTTATAAAGTACCTTGAGATTCTCAAGGGGCAAATACTCCCAAGAGAGGTGTGCTATGCTGATTTAAATAATTGAGTCAATTAACTTGAATCTCTCTGATCAATATAAAATGTTAATATAGCTCTTTGGCTCTTCTGACTTAATTGCACAGCGTAAAAATAATGTTGTCAGGAGAGCAGTGCTAAAAATCAGTTAGAATGGGTATCATGATCTTACCCCTCGTAAGAACTGAGAAAATTAGTTGAATCACACAAATCATTCTTCAGTACAGTATCTTTTTATCTTTCATGTCCCTGGTTCACTTAGCATTTATTTTAACTAATTATTTAGCTAACTAGCAATCATTAATTCAAAAACCTCTAATTGAGCACTTCTCATGTGGCAGGTGGATAACTAACATCTGTTTAGAACTTCATAAAGCAACTTCACATGTCTCGTTCATCTTAGCCCCTGTTCCAAGATGTTGAGTGTTAAATCTTTCCCATATGCACTTATTGTTTTTGTACATGTTTCTACTCCCTCCTTTTAAAAGGTACTTTTCTTTTAATATAATTGCACTGACAAAGCTGAAGATCCAGGCTCCCTTTTGAGATAAGTTAATAAGTGCTGTTTTCCAAAATGTATGATTTTCCCTGAAATCTTTCTGCTTGGTCTTCCTAGTACGGTCAGTTAGATTAAATTTTATTATTGGTAATTATTTTGTTGAATGAATCAATATTACATTGATTTTTATCATTTCCTTAAGAAAGTATAAATGACCAGATCAGAATATCAGATTTTTGGAACATTATTTGTGAGAAAGTGTTATGTGATAAGAAGAAAAGTTTATTATGCTTTATTTAAGTGAAGTGTTAGACATGGGAGGATCATACCATAAAGACACATGAGAGTATTTGGGAAAAGAATTCAAACCTGACTTCAAACCAATGCTTGCTTAGCCTAGGAACTATATGTTGCAAAAATAATGATAGCTGGAAATGTCTGTGACAGGTCTGAGGCCCCTTTCTGAACTGGCTCTTCCTCGCCTCTTTAAAGAGAAATATTGTATTCACCATTTCCCACTAATCATAGAATGCTTTGCTTTGGAAAAGGCTTTCCATTAACTGCTGAATCGTTTCCAATATGCTGGACCACAGATTGTACAGTAATAAGTCATGAGATCATTAAGACTGTGGATATAGAATGGTTTCAGTTAGTTCTTTACCAAGTGGGATTCATTTTTATTGATGCTTGACATCAACATTCCTAGAGCCTTGAGCTTTGCTATGAATTTTTGGATATTATAGAGATAATGATTTCTCTATATTTTTCTGACAAATGCAGTGATCTAAACACATTAAAATTAATTCATATGTGCTTCAGTCTTGCAGATCTTCATAATTTTGTTTTATTAAGCAATTTAAAGTTAACAAGAAAACCACTTGTTGACATTTTGGGGAACATTTTCTATATCCCCCAGTTACACTTGCCTCCCTACCCTTCTCTACTCCATTCCAGTGAGGAGAGGCATTGAATGGGATTCATCAGGACATTGTCCAGTTTGCGTTTTTAGGAGTGAAGTCTAAGCAAGAGGGGTCTAAATGGGATGGCATGCTCTCATCCTTTTCTCAGTTTTCTGTATAACATTGACAAATAAGATCTGAGATTTGAATTTGGCTTTGGGGTGGAAATAGAGCAGAGTTTCCAATTCAGGGTCCTTAGGCCTTTATAGTACAGGAAAAATGTTTTCTACTTGGTCTAGTCTAGAAAATTGAGTTTAACGTTGGAGTGTGTGGCAGGGCCCAGGCAGTAACAAAACGTGACTTTGTTTTGATTCATCACATATGCATATACTTCCCTTATGATATTGAGGGGAGAGATGGGTTAAGGAAAGTTTGGATACTTATGTGTCTTAGCAAAGACCACCATAATGCCATTTTAATTTAACTTTAATGGCATCCATTCCATTAGTTCTTTTATCTAGTGTTTTAATAGACTATCATAACAAGTATACTAATGTAACCTCAAATTAAGCCCACTGTATTCATTTCCATCCCCAAACCCAAACTAGAGTCTTGAATCTCACTATTTCAATGCAATGAAAGGTCATACTTGCCTTCTTCAGAGAAAAAAGAGGGGATGAAGAAGCATATGGGTTTAGTAGAAGCTTTGTTCTTAGAGTGATGGATGAGTCAGTAAATCTGAGATCTGATCTCTGGAGAATACTAGAAAAGGTAAACAGAAGGTTCTTTCACTGGAGGTAAGTCTTTTTTACTCTAGATGTAGTCTGCATAGCAGTGCCCAGCACAAATAAACACAATAAATACCGACATACAACATAAACTGAAAAGTAGTACAACACTTATACTTGAGTTCCCTCCCTCTACCTAGTGCAAACCTGGCAAAAAGTGCAGTTGCATTCAGAGATAAATCTATCCTGTTATTTTATAAAGAAGACAACAAGTCTATTGCTCAATATTGGCACCGTTTTTCCATTCTTTCTCTAAAGCTGAACACTTGACACCATTCATTTATAAGGGACATTCTCACCGAAAGCAAGATAATCAGGTTAACTTCATTACACTTAAATACTCTTAGAAAAGATAGGAAAACAAAATATTTGATAATATTTACTGAATACTTTCTGGGTGCTATTCATTCTATTATACACTTGTTTAACTTTCACCAGCATTGTGTGTCTAACCAAACTTTACAGATGAGAAAACTGGGCCTTTAAAATGTTAATGTTTTGGAAGTCATACAGCTAATAAGTGACAACCCCAGGATTCCATCTCAGGACTCACACTGCAGAGCCAGCTTCCTATTCACGATGCTGTTCTGCCACTATTATGTACATGTATCAGTATGGTGTAATTTTCTAGTCTAAATATATTTAGTTCTATTATGAAAATATTGTTCTGCAGGACAAATGCTCTCTCAAATAGTTGTATTCCAATTATATGTTATTTATCAGGACTCTTTGTAAGTGTGGTACTATTTGCGTGCTAAACTATTGGGAAAAAATACATAAAAGCCTCATTTTCACTGCTAAGAAGGGATCTCTATAATTTTCCTGCTTAAATATATACACAAAATCACTAGTCTTTGATTTCTCTGTATTTTTTTTTTCCTGGAGCACATAATAGTTCCTAGGTATTAATATTCCATTAATTTGAATCAGAAATAGAGACAGTTTAATACAACATCTGCAGCTTAAAGTTTTTTTATGAACACGATCTTGGAAACAGTTCAATATGGTTGGGACAGACAGTCCATGAGCGCATAAAGAAATGCAGACGTGGTGGAAAAGGAAGCTTGGGAACAGTTTATACGATGGCCCATGTGCATGCCATGTTGGAAAAGTGCTGCTTTCAACGGTTGAATATCCCACACTTTGAAATTAGCCTGCACTAGGCACAGTATCTAGCACACAGTAGGTACTTATTAAACTTTGATGAGAAACAAACTCTGGCAAGACAACAAAGTTTTAATAGAGCATTGTTAAGAATCCTAGTTGGATTAACGTCTTAGCTTTATTTTTAGTAGCAAAACTAGTTTCAGAAAGAAAAGATAAAGGAATATTGGAGAATGATGAATTTTAATTAGATATTAATATAAGGAAGAACAAGATTTTTGAAATCACATTTAGTACAGTGCGTATTGCACACAGGGAGTGGTTTAAGAAATACTGAATAAATGAATGAAAGAATAAAT
This sequence comes from Rhinolophus sinicus, assembly GCF_057876585.1. Lineage (NCBI taxonomy): Eukaryota > Metazoa > Chordata > Mammalia > Chiroptera > Rhinolophidae > Rhinolophus > Rhinolophus sinicus. The sequence continues at coordinate 166,981,756 of NC_142501.1, forward strand.
GAAAAGTGTACATTGTGTGTGTGTGTATGTGTGTGTGTGTACTCACACTCATCACACTGGTAAATGATAACTAGGCAAAGAAAAAAAATTTAATGTATTCAAATGTATTTACACAAAATTCAAAATTTAGTTCTGGAAAAGCCTAATGGGAAGCCAGATTCAACAAAGCTTTTTCTTTATTTTTATCACTGCTGTTAATTAAGCCTTTTGATAGCTTCCTTGAACTTTCAAGTTCCCCAATGCAATACTATAATAATTTAGGGAAGAAAATCTGAAAGGTGGTGTGGAAGAGTAATTAGTATTTAACTGGATGTGAATGCAAGCATGAAACAGTGTCCCAGGGGTAGCAGATACGAAAAAGACTTAATGAAGAAGAGAAAAGTAATGATCAGAACAACGAAAAGACACTTTTTAGACTTCAGATTCTAAAGTCTTTGAAATATCATTGAAGTTTTCCATAACAGAGAGTGGTTGTGGGACACCTGAACACGTCTGTTTTATTTGTTTGGTTTTGGGAAATTTAAAAGTAATCTTAGGGCTAAAGACTGAGTGTGGTTTTGTAAAACAATAGTTTTAAACCTTACCACTCTCCTCCTCCTTCCTCCTTGTTTATACAATCTTCTTCTGTACGAATTCCTTCCACTGTGGGTATCTCAAGCCAGTCAACTTTAGAGGCTGAGTTAAATCTCATACGGGTAGAATTTTGCGGAATCATTAGGAGTATGCTAGAATTTGCTTTTGTTAGAAAAATGAAATGAAAAGAAGGCAACATTTTAGTGTTGTTAATCTATTAATTCACTTTAAAAATCACAGTATTCTGTGTGGGGGGAAAATACTCAAATGCTCATCTCCAGCTTTGATCTTTTGTGACTACTTTAGTGGCACACCTTTTGCATATCTGGCACTTTTCTACTTAGTGTTCTGCTAAAACCTTGCCCTCTTCCACAAACCAAACTGTAATCTCCCAATCAACTGACACCCTGGTAACTAAGTTTAGAATAGTTTTCCCTTCTCTTTCTTTCTTTGTTCACAATTTGTTGCCTTGTGTTACTATGTTTCCTTTGGAAATCAAGTGCTTAAAATTTAAAATTAAATTTTTCAATACTTCCATCCTTATTCTGTAGTCTGAATTGTCCTCACCAATTAATTGCTTATCCAATATATTCTTCAGGAAAGTGAGGGTACTAACAGGGTTGTAAGTTTCAAATGAAATAATGTATGTAAGAGTATGTAGCATATAGGAGATGCTTAGCAAATGATATTTACTAATAAGATTTCCTGTTCAAAATTTTCTTTGCATTGCTGCCACCAGGATAAAATCTAGAAATTCAGACTCATATTTAAACTCATAGGAGTTTGGCTCTAACTATCTACATCAAATTATTTTCCACTAATCTGTAATTATTTAATTATACAAATCTCTTTATGCCACAAACAGGCTACGTTCATTCCAAAATCCTGCTCTCAGCCAATATTCATGCTCTTTGTTTTGGGGGAATACAACTTCCTCTGTTTAATCATATGGTCTCAATTTCAACTCCAGTCTTGCCATCTCTATGGAACTTCCTTTAATTTTTCCAGGTAGAGGAGATGCATCAATGAACAAGGTAGACGATGTGTCTCTGCTCTCATGAAGCTTATAGCCTAGTGGGGGAACAGATAATAACCAGATTGAGAAACAAACAAAATACAATAGATATACACACACACAGACAAAGAAATATCATTCACCCTTAAAAAGCAACAAAATTCTGCAGTATGCTACAACATGGATGAACCTTGAGGACATGATACTAAATGAAATAAGCCAGCCACAAAAAAAATAAATGCTACATGATTCGAATTATATTAGGTACCTAGAGTAGTCAAATTCATAGAGACAGAAAGCAGAATGGTGATTTCCAGGGAGTGGAGAGAGGGAGAAAAAGGAAGTTGTTCTATGAGAGCAGAGTTTCAGTTTTGCCAGCTGACAATGGTCTAGAGATGTGTTACACAACAACGTGCATGTAGTTAACACTACTGTACTGTTCATTTTAAAAATGATTAAGATGGTAAATTTTATGTTTTGTGTTTCTTACCACAATGAAAAAGAAATCACTGAGATAATCTCAGCAAATTATAAGCGCTATTAAGAAAATAAAGCAGGATAACAGGCGAGTTCCTGAGAGGCAATGCTACTTTGGAAAGCCTCTGTGAGGGAGTGACTTTGGAGCTGAGACCTCAGTTATGTCATGGATCGGTCACAAACGTCAGAAGGAGCAGTAAGTGAAAAGGTCATGAGGCTGAAACAAATTTGGCCTATTCAAGCAAGAGGAGGAAGGCAACATTCAGAGGGCACGCAGTGACTTTGTCGACGAAGGCAGACACTAGGTTCTGTAGGGACTGGTAGGCTGTGGAAAGGAGATTGGATTTTATTTAAATGCAACAGAAAATTATTAGAGAATTTTAAACAGGGCATGGTGGCATGGTCTGAGTTACGGTTTTTCAAAAGTCAGCTAGCTATAATGAGGTGACAGACTCAGGGGTAAATACAGAAGCTGAAACACCAGTTAAAATGCATTTACACTGGAATACAGATGATGGTGATTTGGACTAGAGCTCATAAGGAGTGAGGTTGTCAGAATTGGGATATATTTTGCGAGAACAAAAGTGGATTTATAGATGGATTAGACTTGGGGGGATGTATAAAGAAGAATCAAGGATGACTTCTATCCTGTTGGCTTGGGCAACTAGGGGAAAATTGGGAGAGAAACAGGTTTTGGTTTGAGGGAGTAAAAAGTTAAGGGTTTAGTTTCAGCCTCATTAAGGATTTTTAAAAAACATCTGTATTGAGATATAATTCACATACCATAAAATTCACACACTTAGAATGTACAATTCAAGGACATTTTTAGTATATTCACTGAGCCATGCAATCATCATTATACTCTAAGTTTGGAACTTTTTATCACTTTGAAAACCTGTACTTGTTTCCCTGCCTCGAGGCAACCACTAACCTACTTCCTGTCTCTATAGATTTCTCCAATCTTGGCATTTCATATAAAGGAATGCTATAATGCATGGGCTTTTATGACTGGATTCTTTTATTTGACTTAATGGCTTCAAAGTTAATTCATGTTGTAACATGTGTCAATCAGTACTTGAATCCTTTTTATTGCTGAATAATATCTCATTGTACATATGACCACATTTTGTTTATCCATTCATCAATTTATGGACATTTGTATTGTTTCTATAATACTTTTTAGCTATCATGTTTCCCCAATAATAAGACCTACCTGGACAATCAGCTCTAATGCATCTTTTGGAGCAAAAATTAATATAAGACCCGGTCTTATATAAGACCCGGTCTATTATATTATACTATATTATATTATATTATATTATATTATATTATATTATATTATATTATACCTGGTATTATATTATACTATACTATACTATACTATACTATACTATACTATACTATACTATATTATATTATATTATATTATATAGACCCGGTCTTATAGTAAAATAAGACCAGGTCTTATATTAATTTTTGCTCCAAAAGACGCATTAGAGCTGATTGTCCAGCTAGGTCTTATTTTCGGGGAAGCACGGTAGTATGAATAATGCTGCTATGAATGTTCTTGTACAAATTTTTGTTTGGACATATGTTTTCACTTCTTCTCAGTATATAACTAAGAGTGGAATTGCTGGATTAAATAGTAATTTTATGTTTAACATTTTGGGAAACTACCAAACTATTTTCCAAAGTGGCTGCACCAATTTACATTCCTTCCAATGATGAATAAGGGTTCCAATTCCTCCATGTTTTCTTGTCTACACTTGTAACTGTCTGTTATTTTCATTGTAGCCATTCCAGAGAGTGTGAAGTGGTATCTTGTGTTTTTGATTCACATTTCCCTAGTGACTAATGATGTTGAGCATCTTTTCGTGTGCTTATTGGCCATTTGTATATCTTTGTTGGAGAAATGTTTATTCAAATCCTTTGCCAATTTTCAAATTGTGTTTTGTGTTTTTGTTGTTGAGAGGTATGACTTTTTTTTTTTTTTTGGTATAAAAATTATTTTTTTAATTAGTTTCAGGTGCACAAAACAATGTAATAGTTAGACATTTATCATTTACATCCCTCACACTGTGTCAACCCCCCTCCCCCCATCTACTATCCCTCTGACATCGCACACAGCCATTACATTTCCACGGTCTACATTCCTAACGCTGTATTCTACTTCTTGTAAGTATATACATAATATATAAACTTGTAGTTGACATTCATTATTGTTTAGCTTCAGCTTCAAGTGTACAGTGCAGTGATCAGGCATCTACGTCTTCCTTGAGGTGGTCTCCCTAACGAGATAAGTGTCCATCGGATACTGAACAAAGTCTTTACAACATTATTGATTACATTCCCCAAATTGACTTTCGTATCCTCATGGCAATCCTGTGGTTACTGACTGTGCTTTCAAATCCCCTCACCATGCCCCTTATCCCCACCTGCCTTCCCATCTAGCAACCCTCAGTTTTTCCTCTATGTCTCTGACACTGTTTCTGATTAGTTCATTCATTTATTTTTTTCTTTAGATTCCACATATAAGTGAGATCATATGGTATTTGTCTTTCTCTGTCTGACTTATTTCACTTAACATAACGTTCTCTAGGTCCAACCATGTTGTGCAAATGGTGAGATTTCTTTCTTCTTTATGGCTGCGCAATACTCCATTGTATAAATGTACCACAGTTTCTTAATCCAGTCGTCTACCGATGGGCATTTTGGTTGTTTCCATATCTTGGCTATTGCATATAGTGCTGCAATAAACATAGGGGTGCATAAACTTTCTTGAATTAGAGTTTTGGATTTTTCTGGATAGATACCTAGGAGCGGAATTGCTGGATCATAAGGTAGTTCCATTTTCAGCTTTTGGAGATACCTCCATACTGTTTTCCACAGTGGCTGCACCAATCTGCAATCCCACCAACAGTGCACAAGGGTTCCCTTTTCTCCACATCCTCGCCAGCATTTGTTGTTTGTTGATTTATTGATGATAGCCATTTTGACTGGGGTGAGATGGTATCTCATTGTGGTTCTTATTTGCATTTCTCTGATGGTTAGTGAGGTTGAGCGTTTTTTCATATGTCTGTTTGCCATCTGTATGTCCTTTTTAGAAAAATGCCTCTTCATATCCTCTGCCCATTTTTTAATTGGGTTGTTTGTTTTTTTGGAGTTGAGTTGAGTGAGTTTTTTTATAAATTTGGGATATTAACCCCTTATTGGATATATCATTAGCAAATATCTTTTCCCATTTAGTAGGATCCCTTTTTGTTTTATTGATGGTTTCCTTTGCTGTGAAAAAACTTTGTAGTTTGATGTAATCCCACATGTTTATTTTTTCTCTTACTTCCCTTGCCCAAGGGGATATATTAGTAAAGATCTTACTCTGGGTAATGTCTGTAAAATTTCTTCCTATATTTTCTTCTAGGAATTTTATGGTTTCAGATATTACATTTAAGTCTTTAAGCCACTTTGAATTTATTTTTTTATATGGTGTAAGGAGGTGGTCCATCTTCAGTTTTTTGCATGTGTCTGTCCAGGTTTCCCAGCACCATTTATTGAATAAACTGTCTTTACCCCACCATAAATTCTTGCTTCCATTGTTGTAGATTAAATGACCATATAGGCAGGGATTTATTTCTGAGCTCTCTATTCTGTTCCATTGATATATGTGTCTGTTTTTATGCCAGTACCATGCTGTTTTGATTACTGTAGCCTTGTAGTATAATTTGATGTCAGATATTGTTATACCTCCCACTTTGTTCTTATTTCTCAAGATTGCTGAGGATATCCGGGGTGTTTTATGGTTCCATATAAATTTTAGGATTATATGTTCTATTTCTGTGAAAAACATCCTTGATAGTTTGATAGGAATTGCATTGAATATGTATATTGCCTTAGACGGTGTGGACATTTTAACTATATTAATTCTTCCTATCCATGAACATGGTATGTGTTTCCATATATATATATATATATATATATATATATATATATATATATATATATATATGTATATATTTATTTTTAGATTTTTTTTATTGGGGAAGGGGAACAGGACTTTATTGGGGAACGTGTGTACTTCCAGGCCTTTTTTCCAAGTCAAGTTGTTGTCCTTTCAGTCTTAGTTGTGGAGAGTGCAGCTCAACTCCAGGTCCAGTTGCCGTTTTCTAGTTGCAGGGGGCACAGCCCACCATCCCTAGCGGGAGTCGAACTGGCAACCTTGTGGTTGAGAGGATGCACTCCAACCAACTGAGCCCTCCGGGAGCTCAGCGGCAGCTCAGCTCAAGGTGCCATGTTCAGTTTTAGTTGCAGGGGGCGCTGCCCACTATCCCTTGTGGGAGTCAAGGAATTAAACTGGCAACCTTATGATTGAGAGCCTGCGCTCCAACCAACTGAGCCATCCGGGAGGCAGCTCAGTTCAAGGTGCTGTGTTCAATCTTAGTTGCAGGGGGCGGAGCCCACCATCCCTTGCGGGACTCGAGGAATTGAACTGGCAACCTTGTGGTTGAGAGCCCACTGACCCATGTGGGAATCGAACTGGCAGCCTTCGGAGTTAGGAGCATGGAGCTCCAACCGCCTGAGCCAGTGGGCCGGCCCAATTTATATGTTTTTTTAAATTTCTTTCTTTAGTGTCTTATAATTTTCTGAGTACAGATCTTTTACTTCTTTGGTTAAATTTATTCCCAGGTATTTTATAGTCTTTGAAGTTGTAAATGGGATTGTTTTCTTAATGTCTCCTTTTGATATTTTATTATTGGTATATACAAATGCAACTGATTTCTGAATATTAATTTTGTATCCTGCTACTTTACTAAATTCATCTATCAGCTCTAATAGTTTTTTGGTGGAGTCTTTAGGGTTCTCTCTATATAGTATCATGTCATCTTCATATAATGACAATTTTACTTCCTCCTTACCGATTTGGATGCCTTTTATTTATTATTCTTGTTTGATTGCTGTGGCTAGAACTTCCAGCACTATGTTGAATAGAAGTGGAGAAAGTGGGCAACGTTGCCTTGTTCCTGATCTTAAGGAGAATGGCTTTAGCTTTTCCCCATTGAGTATGATGTTAGCTGTGGGTTTATCATATATGGCCTTTATTATGTTGAGATATGATTGACTTCTTTATATATTCTGGTTACATGCCCCTTGTCAGATATATGATTTGCAAATATTTGTCCTAGTCTTTGGGTTGTATTTTCACTTTCACAATGGTATTGCTTCCAGCACAAAGTTTTAAATTTTGATGTAGTCTAGTTCATCTATATTTATGTGTATGTGTCATTTCTGCTTTCACTGGCATATCTAAGAAATTGCCAGGAATTTTGTTACCTATTAGACATCCAAATGGAGATAGCAAGCAGGGAGTTGCATCTGAGACTGAACTTCAGAGGACAGATCAAATTGGATAGAAATTGGGGAGTAATCAATGTATAGATAGTATTTAAAACCCTGGTACTTAATGAGATCACTCAGACAGAAAGAGACAGTAGACATAGACAAGTCCAGATGGATAAAATTTATGATCATTATACATAGCACGGGGGTTCACTGTGTGCCACAGAGTACTGGGGTAACTACCAATAAAAAGAACCTAAGTAGCTAAGTAAACACTAAGACTGCCAAGTTACGGATAGCACAGATAACTCCCTGGAATAGCTTGTGAGATGGTTTCCATACTGCAGCCACTATAGTAAAGTAGACTTCTCAGACATAAACTAGAATAACATTTTCTCCACAGGTTCTTACCTTCCTAGGAAGCTTCCAAAACAGAGATTACTCCTTCTTAATCAAGCCCCTGTATATGATGTGCATACTGGTCCAAGTAGCAAACAGAATTCAATCCAGCTTGTTTGAGCTAGCAAAGAATTTAGTAGAGAAAATCAGGTAGCTCACAAAATTCTTGATAGGTCTGAAGAAATAGGTATCAGGCCAAATTACCAGGAACCACACCCAGAACCAACTATACCCTTGCTGAATGAGATAACCATTGCTGTTGCTTCTGACCCCAGAAGCATGCTGTAGAACTTGCCCAGTGTGGGAACTGCCACCATCATTGCTGGTACAACCCAGACATTAGATGCCAAGAACTCAACTTTTCTAAAATTGCTAGATGCCAGGTACTCAACTTTATTGCAACTTCTATTCTTAAAGCAAGCTACTCAGCTGCCACTTGCACCAAGAAAATAGATGCCTGTTGCTTCACATTATGAACTGAAACCACCATCTGACTGGTAGAACCAAGGTCATCTGCTTGCAGGCTCTAGATGGTAGGAAAATAGGTTTTCTGGATTTTATAATGGGAAGGCAAAACTCACAATGGAGAAACTCATAAAAGAAACAGAATATTCAAATGATGATGGGAGGCTATGCATGAAAGGTTTTCACTATAATGTGCCATGTATACTTACAACACTTCACTATTACCTGTGGCAATTGGTTATCTAGATATTATCTAATTGATAAATGTTATTGTTAAAGTTCCTCCATTTTGAAGTGACAGTTTCTCTACCTAAATATAACATGGGGTGAATTCTATTTGTAGATTTACAAGTTCACCAACTATTTGCCTTTCTTTTAGAACAGGCCTCAAAATTGGATGGTAAGTTGTTATACATATGGAATGTTATTATACTCATTTTAATATACATGAGCAACTCAGTGACCTTCCATTTTTGAACATTAATAATTTATCTTCATAGAGAAAGAAATTTTATGCTTTTATTCATTTAATGAGATCTACATGCATTAATTTTGTCTGTGAGGTATATGGCAAAGAAAAGTTACCATAAAATATAATACTCACCATCAATTTGTTATCAATCTTTAAAATAGCAATTTAATCGGTCTTGCATAAAATAAGAATTTTGCTTTGCTTAGCCATTGATTTTTTTTGCTCAACTTTATTGAGATATAATTTACATAAAATTAAATAAACCCATTCTATGTTTGATACATTTTGACAAATATATTCACAAGCTGCAAATATATCCACCAGCCACAATCAACATATAAACATTCTATAACCCCCAAAAGTTCCTTCATGTTCCTTTATACCATCCCCACCCCCCTGAGCCTTGTGAATCTACTAACCTACTTTCTGTCACTATAAATATTGATGTTTTCAAATTTCTGAGAGGCATAATTTACATACAAGATGAAGCATTCATTTTAAGTGTGTAGTTTGTTATAGCCATTGATTTTCAGAAAGTAAAATTACTCTCTCTATAATGTTTTGCTCTTGAATTTTCAGCTGTAGTTATTAAATTAAAAAAACAACACAACACCTTACCAATCATTTGGTTTTATAGGAAAGCATTAAATAAGTTTTCTTTGTTTTCTGTACACACAGACTCCCTCCATAGTTGCTGCAAACAAGCTATGCCATATCTTAATTCTTGATCCATAAGCTGTTCTTGAAAAATTGTTGATACAAAGGCCAGAGAAAGCAGGTTTAAAACTAAGCTCCTGATTTAGAACCAAGCGACTATTCGCTATTGCCACATACCCATGAATCATAAGGTTCCTGAAATATGGATCTGTAGGGTAATCCTAGCTAATCACTCCCATAAAATTATTTTTAGGAAGGTAGAGTATAAATCTTAAGGAAACAAATGAGTAAATAATAACACACAGTTGGTGATTTAGTTTGATGTGTGTGGGAGAGGGTGGATAGAATACATGTCATCCAGGGAATTTCACTAATGGTCCAATTTTGAAAAAGCTTATTTGAAGCTATTAGCATGTTTTATGAGTTATTGATTTCTAAATATCTTTCTACTTTGGCAACAGAATTAGATTATAGAGGACAATTCCAGCTAATCCTTTTTATCAGGTAGGATGGATAATGGTTGACGTATAGTCCAGCTCCCCTAATGTGAAGTGAGCAGAATTGTTTTCCACAGTGTGGTATCCCAATTTGCAGGTGAATTATAGTAACAAATGCTTGGTAGTTTAGACATTTGGAGCCCGTGAGAAAATTTTCAGGAAGGGGCTCCTGAACCACTTAAAGTTCTCAAAATAAATAAGAATAGCAATCATACCATCAATCAATAGCCATTGTACAATTTATCACTTCCTTTTAACAAATATATATTGTGTATGTATTATGTATGAAGCACCACTTAAGGCCATGGTGATATACAGATGAAGGAGGGCTTCTGCTCTAAAGTTCCCACATTAAGCAGGCAGGAGAGAGAGGGCATTGAGTAAGCAATTGTGCCGCAGAGTACGAAGTTCAGTGAGAGCTACGTATCTAGAGCATCATGGCAGCAGGATTAAAGAACACTGGATTTAGGCTGAGAGATTCAGAAATAAGCTTTCCAAAGGGGATGATATTTTTGTTAAGTCAAGGAGGACAAGCAGAAATAGCCAGATAGAGACAGCAGAGTTTGTTTACCTCCATTCCTAAGAAAACACCTCGTATTAAAAGTTACATTACAACTGCTTCGATGGAAAAAGATAGGTAGGCAAAGATAGCTAGAGAGCTTCAAGATTGTAACAGTAAGTTTTTTTTTCTCTTTCAGAAATTTTAATAACAAAGATATCTCTGTTGTTACTAGTATATCTTTATATTATAAAGAACGATAAAAATCTAAATGGGCAAAATCAAAATTAAACATTTTGTCATTTATTCTTTGGTCTACACAGCCTAAGTTCCTTCTGTTGCGGAGTCCTGGCTTCACAGTTGTGTTTGTTGCATTTATCACAGCTGCCAAAGGAGGGGACGGGGTGCTGGAAAGAGCCCAAGAGCAGAAGTCCAAAGAAAGAGTTGGCCAAGAGCGTCTGGCCATGTGCTCAAAGCAGTCATGTCTTTCCATGCTTTGTCTGCATGAGTGCGCTGCATCCCACTGGTGAGCTATTAATTCCCAATAGAGATTGAGTTATAATCAATAGTAGTTTGCACAGTGCAAAGTAGGATTCATAATTAATTGATTGCATTATATCTGATTTCCATTATAAAAGCTTTTCTGTAGGAGAAATGTCTGAAGTTTGGTGTGATTGGAGCATAACTTACATCTGGGGGATGTTGAGAGTAAGACTAGACAAGTAACCAGATCCTGGAGGCCTCTGTGTGCCATGCTAAAGATTTGGATTTTATTCTGAAAGCAGTAGAGGGTGATTGGTTGATGAATTTCAGGGAAGATTGAGAGATTGCATTCGAATACAGAAAAAGCCCCCTGGCAGCAGTGTGAAGTATAGATTGGATATTGGTGACAGAGACCATTATGAGACAGTTAGGATAATGAGGGCCTAAAGTAAGGCAGTGGGAAAGCAAAGGAAGGAACAATTTAGAGAGATAAGAACATTGAATGATTTCACTTAGTGACAAACTAGATGTAGGGTGTGTGTGTGTGTGTGTGTCAATGTGAACATGTATCTGGGGGGGGGGCAATGTGTGTGACTCCATAGGGGGTGTCTAAATTAACTCCTATCTTTCTGATTTAGAACTACCAGTTGAGATAAAAAAGTTAGAAGGAGAAGCAGGAACTGGATTTCTTTAGAGAAGTGGTGGAAGGATGGCTCACTTAAAAATTTAAGGTATGTGTGGGATATCTAAGAGAGAATACTCAATAGGTAGCCCCTCACTCTCATGGTTATATCCTAGACCTTGTGATTACCAATAAATGTAAACCCTTCATAATCTCAATTTCTTTGTTTTTTAGCTAAATTAAATTTTATTTCCTCCTTTAAACACAAACGCATTTGCTAATGTGAGAGTAATTGAAACATTGACTTTTGACCATGTAAAGATAAAGGTCAGTAAGCTAAAACAGAAAAGAGTTACATTCCTGATGAGTTTTCATCTTCCATTGACTAAAAATCACAATTTAAGGAAATTCTGTAGCCAACTAAACACTTAGCAACAGTGCCATGACCATTTGGGGGACTTTGAAAGAAACAATGTATATCTTGAAGAGTGAATATCTGGCAACTTTTCTAAACTAGGTCATCATCTCAGTAAACAATAAATTTAAGATCCAACAGAATCCTTTTTTTGTATGCTACACTGAACTGTTTTCCAAAATTAACCCCCCAAAAATATTTTTCAAAAGTTTAATGGATTTAATAATTTAAAAAATTAAATATATTTATTAAAATATAACTAAAGTACAATATTATATTAGTTTCAGATGCACTCCATAGTTATTCAACATTTATATTCTTAGAGAGTGATCACCGTAAGTCCAACAACCATCTGACTGTACCACACTAACGATAGTATTGATTATATTCTCCATGCTGTACATTGCATCCCTATGACTTATTTGTTTTACACCTGGAAATTTGAACCTCTTATTCCCCTTTACCTTTTTCTTCCCTTTTTTATTTTTCCAATTACAGTTGACATTCAGTATTTTCTTTATATTAATTTCAGGTGTACAGCATAGTGGTTAGACCTTTATATAATTTAAGAAGTGATTCCTCCTGGCTAGTCTATTACCCACCCGGCACTATGCATAGTTATTATCATATTATTGACTATATTCACTATGCCTTATATTCCTATGACTATTCTGTAACTACCAATTTGTACTTCTATTCCTTTTCCCTTTTACACCAACCTGTATCTATGAGTTTGTTTCTGCTTTTTTTAATTTTGATTTTTAGATTCCACATATAAACCTTGCATCTGTCTTTCTCTGTTGACATACTCCACTCAATACAATACCCTCCAGGTCCATCCAGGCCGCCGCAGATGGCAAGAACCCATTCCTTTCCATGGTGGAGTAATATTCCATGTATATAGTATATACCACCTCCTTTTTACCCACTCATCCATCGGTGAACACCAGGCTGCCTCCACATCTTGGCCATTGTAATTGATGCTGCAATGAACATATGCACATGTCCCCTTGAAGTAGCATTTTGGGCTTCTTCAAATAAATATCCAGAAGTGAGATTATTGGGTCCTTTTTTATCTCTTGTTATAGCCTTTGTTTTAAAGTCTATTTATCTGGTATAAGTATTGCTACCCCAGCTTTTTAAAAATTATTATTTCCATTTTCATGAAATATCTTTTTCCATCCATTTACTTTCAATTGGTGTGTCTTTCAATCTGAAGTGAGTCTCTTGTAGGCAGCATATATGTAAGGGTCTTATTTTCTTATTGATTCAACCACCCTGTGTCTTTTGATTGAAACATTTAATCATTTACTCTTAAAGTAATTATTTATAGATATGTAGTTATTGCCATTTTATTTATATTTTTTCTTTTGTTTTTTCATCTTAAAGAAGTCCCTCTAAGATTCCTTGTAATACTAGTTTAGTGGTGATGAACTCATTTCACTTTTTCTTGTCTGGGAAGATCTTTAACTGCCCTTCAATCCTAAATGATAATTGCCAGGTAGAGTCGCCTTGGTTGTAGGTACTTTCTTTTCATCACTTTGCATATTTCCTACCAATCACTTTTGACTTACAAAGTTTCTGTTGAAAAATCATCTGACAATCTTATGGTAGCTCCCTTGTAAGTAACTTGTTGCCTTTTTCTTGTAGCTTTTAAGATTCTTTCTTTGTCTCTTTAACCTTTGGCATTTTAATTATGATGTGTTTTGTTGTGGGATTCTTTGGGTTCATCTTGTTTGGGACTGTCTGTGCTTCTCGGGCTTGTATATCTATTTCCTTTACCAGGTTAGGGAAGTTTCCTGTCATTATTTCTTTAAATAGGTTTTCAATTCCTTGCTCTCTTTCTTTGCCTTCTGATACCCCTATGATATAAATGTTGGTACACTTGATGTTGTCCCAGAGGCCCGTGAAACTATCCTCTTTTTTTTTTTGATTCTGTTTTCTTCTTGCTCTTCTGTTTGGGTGTTTTCTGCTATCTTATCTTCTAAATTGCTGATTTGGTCCTTTGCTTTATCTAATCTACTGTTGAGTCCCTCTAATGTAGTCTTCATTTCAGTTATTATAGTCTTTATTTCTGACTGATTCTTGTTTATGTTTTTTATCTACATTTTTATGATTCCTATTTCCTTGTTGAATTTCTCCCTGATATCATTGAGCATCCTTATAACCAGTGTTTTGGACTCTGCATCTGGTAGATTGCTTGCCTCCATTTTGTTTAGTTCTTTTTCTGGAGCTTTGTTCTGTTCTTGTATTTATGATATGTTTCTTTGTCTCCCCGTTTTGGCTGCCTCCCTTTGTTTGTATCTATGTATTAGGTACGGCTACTGTGCCTCCCAGTCTTAGTAGAGTGGCCTTATGTAGTAGGTGTCCTGGGGGGCCAAGTGGCGCAGTCTCCCTGGTTACTAGATGTGGGTGCTCTTGGTGTGTCTTTTGTGTGGGTTTTTTGTGCCCTCCAAAGCAAAACAGCTTTGATTGCTGTTTGCACATCAGTGGAAGGGATTGACCTTCAGGCTGATTGGTTGTGAGGACTGACCGTGACTACAGTGGTGGAGCTGTTGTTCAGGGGCTGACCTTACAGAGCAGGATTTGCTTTAGCAGGGTTCTCATGCCTGCCCAGTCTGCCCTTTGAATATGTCATCCTTGAAAGTAGCTGGGTGATGTTACAGCTTGGTCTGAAGCTGGCATGCCAGCTCTGGGGCATCCTGGGAGGTGCCCTACTGCAGACCAAGTTCAGTGGCAGCCTGTGCCCTGATTGGGGCCACCTGGCATGAGCCACAAAGCAATCTGCAGATGGCCACCACCCACATTGGGCTTGGAGTTGCCTCAAAAGGACAAGTCATGAACCAAGGTTGGCTGTTGCCTGTGCTGGGTTTAGGGCTTTTCAGCCAGAGGTATGGGATATGCTGAAGCCAGATACTGATTGTTTAGGTTTTGTGAACCTCTGAGAGATTTTAGGAAATTCTGCAGCATGTGCTAAGACAGAATGTTTTTATGGAAAAGCCACCAGAAGCAGATTGGGTGTGCCCCAAATTTGGGCTGGGTTTCAAGGAATCATCAGGACAGGGTAAATGAATCAAGTTAGCTGGGTTGATGTAGACTCAGATATGGTGGCTGCCTGTGTTTGCATATCGGGAGTGGGGAGGGCTCAACAAAGAAACAATGACTTCTACCGGCTTCTCTGTCTGGGAGAAAGCTGGCTGTCTAGCTTTTGCCCAGAAGCTAGACAATTCAGTTTCTCCCCATATATTACTGGTGTCTTTTGAGCTGCTCCCCATCATTGGAGCTCAGAGCGTGGTGAGTCTGCCAGTGAGTAAGTCTGTGCATGGGCTCTTTAAGAATAGTGCCTGAGACTGCAGCTGCCTTGTCTCATTCAGCTACAATCACCACTGGTTTTCACAGTCAGTAGTTATGGGCACTTTTCTCCCTGGCACTAGAACCCTGGCCTGGGGAATCTAATGTGGGACTGGGACCCCTTGCTCCTCTGGGGTGGATCTCTGCAGCTGAGATATTGCTCCCAATTTTTAATGGTCACAGGCCCATTCCACGTCTCCACTCCTCCTACCAGTCTTGAGGTGGCTTCTTCTTTATGTCTGTAGTTGTAGGGCTTTGATTTAGGTAGACTTCAGGTGATTCTCAATAATGGTTGTTCTGTAGTCTAGCTGTAATTTTGACGTGGTTGTGAGAGAAGGTAAGCGTAGCATTTACCTACTCTGCAATCTTGACTGGTATCTCATAGTCTCAAATTCTTATACCCCTCTCTCTAATCAGTTCACATCCAGCCATCCTTTGACCTCCACTGGGATCTACAGTTCATTAATCCACCACCTTTAAACTATCTCTCTCCTTGTGACATCTTGTTTACCTTTCTTACCCAGCCTAATTCATGGGCAATCATAATAATCTCCCTCACATTTACTCTTGATTCCCTTGCCCCCTTGCCCCATCTCTCTCTTCATTGTACTGTTTCATGAAATTACTGCGGGGTTAAATCCTTTTTCCTCTGAGCCTACAACCATGCAGCTAGTATTGTCCAAGAAAAACTTGCAATTATGCTGAATGGTCTCACTTTAAATTCAACATACAAAGCTCAATTGGGCCCTTAATGCTGCCAGGCAATCATAGCAGCTCACTCAGTCTCTCACTCTCCTACACAACTATTTCACATTTCTCTTCTACCCTCAAACCCACAACTCCTTCCCTGTCATGACTCTCAACTTCTTTACCAAGAAAACTGAAACAATAAAAAAGAGAACTTCCATGGAATATCCACCATCATACCTGCCAGTATCTAAACCCTTGTATTCTGCCTTCCTGTCTGTTAGCTTATCAATGCTCTATCTGAAGTCAATCCATTCTCTTGTGCACTTAATCCCTTTCCCTCTTGCTACACATTCATTTAGCAATTTTTTGTCTCTCCAACATGTTTCTTTGCTCTCGACCAGAATACTCACATCTCTACCAGAGCATCTCCCATCTAAAATAGTATTTTCCCTTGGCCTCATTCTCTCAATAGGTACCCCCTTTTATTTAATCCTCATTGCTGCAAAACTCCTGAGATGAATCATCTATGTTGGCTGTCTTCAATTTCTTTTCCATTTTTTCTTCAATTCATTCCAATCAGGATGTCTCCCCCAGCACTCCAAAGAACTGACTCCTGTTAGGGCAACCAATCATTTCCAAATTAATAATTACTTAATCTGGTGACCAATTCCTGTCTTCTTCTTGTTTTATCTATCAGTACATTTGACATAGTTGATTATACCATTTTCCTTGATTCAGTTTCTTTGCTTGGTTTTCACTACACTACCCACTTTTGGGTTTCCTCAGACCTCACTGTTAACTGTTTCTGACTAAACTCTCTAAACTTGTCATATTAGAGTGCTCTAGGTTTCAGCACTTTTAATTCCTTGGTTTTCTTCTTTTTTCCTATCTATATTCACTCACTTAATTCTTTCATCTAGTATCAAACACATGGTTTCTAAGTCCAGACTTTTCTCCTGAACTCTCTCTCTCTCTCTCTCTCTCTCTCTCTCTCTCTCTATATATATATATATATATATATATATATATATATATATATATATATATCCTACTAGACATCTCTACTTGGATATCTATTGGTCTTCTAAACATCAGCATGTTAAAGACTAAACTACTAATCCCCTCTCCTCTACCCATAGCCTTTCTTATTTTGGTTGATTCCACTTCTATCCTCAGGCTTAGTTGCTCAAGGCAAAATTCTTAAAATAATCTTTGACTTCATTTTGCCTCCAGTAGCCCATATACAATCTATTAAGAAATCTTTTGACTCTGTTTTCAAATATATCCAGAATATAAAGTCCTTATAATAGTCTCTGAAGCCCTATACACTCTGGCCCTTTATTAATGCTCTGACCTGCTCTTCTACTACTTTCCCCTTCCACTCCATGCTGAAAGCCGTGAGGAAAGCCACGCTGGCCTTCTTGGTATCCTTCTAACACACTAAGCATCTTTCCATTAAGACAATTTTTTCAACTGTTCTTGTTCTCTGGAGTGGTCTTCTCCCAGATACTCCATCAGTTTCTTCAAGTTTTAGCTAAAAATATTACCTTGTTAAGAAGGCATACATCAAACAACACTGTGATCTCTACAATCCCTATCTTCCTTAGCCTGTACATATGGCTCGATATGAGAACTTTTCCCTTACAGAGCCTCCTCCTTTTTGATCTCTATTTCCCAAATCAAAGATTTGCAAAATATGTCAAGGGGATATACAAGGTATGATCAGCAAATACGGTGAATGATTAAATAAAAAAAAATATATATAGTAAAAGACACGTTCCCATTAATCCTCAAAATACTCTCCCTCGCTTTGAACACACTTATCCCGTCATTCTTGCCACTTTCTGAAGCAGTTCTAGAAGTCCTCTTTCTTGAGTGTCTTTAGCTGTGCTGTGGTGGCTGCCTCAATGTTCTGAACTGATTCAAAACATTTACCTTTCATGTTCATTTTGACTTTGGGGAAGAGCCAGAAGTCACATGGTGCCAGATCCGGTGAATAAGGTGGATGAGGACACAGCATGATGTTTTTATTTGATAGAAATTGCCATACCAGAAGTTATGAGTGACACAGAGCCTTTCTATTGTGATCACAAAATACAGTGAATGCTGCTGCCAAGTGCCATTTAATGGAAAGGCAGAGATCTTCAATATGGGGAGCAGCGCATGGAAACTTAGTAACTGTGTGACAAGTTTCAACTTGTTGAGTGTAGTCATTCGGGTGTGAGCTATGGTTGAGGGAAGGTATGTTTTAAAGTGTGCCATAAATCATCGTCCTTCATGACAATGCTCCCTATCACACATCACTTCTGGCATATGGCAATTTCTGTCAAATAAAAACATTACGGTGTGTCTTCACCCACCTTATTTACTGGATCTGGCACCATGAGACTTCTGGCTCTTCCCCAAAGTCAAAATGATTCAAGACATTGAGGCAGCCATGACAGTGCAACTGAAGACACTCACGAAAGACAACTTCCAGGACTGCTTCAGAAAATGGCAAGAATGATGGGGTAAGTGTGCTCGAAACGATGGGGAGTATTTTGAGGGGGATTAATGGCAATGTGTTTTTTACTGTAATAAATTTTTATTTTATTTAAGTATTCAAGGTATTGTTTGATCACACCTTGTATTTACTCTAAAATAATTTGTACATATGTATTTTATAATTTCAGGAGGTCATTTAGCTGAAATGGGATATATAGTATACAATTCTGAAGATGCTTTGTTGCAATGTAATAAAAATATCAATGACGCAAGACAGATACTGTGGTAGAGACAGGTTTAGAGATGACTATTGTCCCAATAATGACAATTACTAGCATTTATAGGAAACTTTCAGTATTTTACCTACTGTGAATAGTTAAAATTTACTGAGTCCTTAGTAAAGGTCAGGCCTTGTTCTAAATGCTTGACATATAACATTTTATTTAAGCCTCCCGGCAATATTGTGAATAGGTTCGATTATGTCTCCTCCTAGTGGCTTCATGGAGAAAAGCATGAAAGCAGGAGGTGATGGATCAAGTGTGGAAGTAATGACACCTAGGCTTGGCAATTGTCCTCCCTGCTTTGCATTTTTCCAATCTACCCCAAGCTTTCACTTGAGAATATGAAGGGCTTTGGATCAAGACAGAAGTAAATGCAGCTAATAGATGTGGTCAGGGCCAGGAGAAGCAGGAAATATTGAGGCAGAAACCACAGAAAAATTCAGAAAGGGTCCCAAAGGGTTAAGTTTAATGGCTGCTACCACCTTTTGCCTGTAGTAAATGTAAATTTTCACCTCAACAAAAGCTTTTGTAAGTGGAAATTTATCCTGAAATTTTAGGAATATGGAGAAGGCACAGCATCCTGCAGCAGAACAAGAACTAGACTAAAAATAAACAAAAACAACAACAACAACAAAAAAACTAGTCAAACTCACGAATTAACCAGTAATGCTGGGAGGAGGGAAAAATGAAAAGGGTTAGCAAGTCAGGGTCTTTTGATGAGCACAATTCCTCCATCTGAATCTGCATTTTCTGTCCAAAGTGCTAAACCTGCTACTGTCAGACACGAAGTACAAGAGAGTAGATTGGGAGATAGCAGCGTCAGTTTCATGCCCATCACTGGTTCTCCTCCTGCATGGTGAGGATAAAGGCTGGAAATCAATATGCTCATCCTTGACTCCCCTCTCTCAAGCTTTCCCAGGTTCAGTTTTCTATGAGGATGCAAAGCTCAGGTGCTTTTTGTGACAATGCAAAGATCTGATGGCAGCTTTTGATATGCAAAATTGTGAGAGTGGTATTTCAATGCATATTTCATCTTGACACTCTTCTGCCCTATGGCTGCACTTCATGGGAAGGGACTACTGCTCCAGTAATGATTAATCAGTAACTGACTCATTCTGTAATTGGAAATGCAGCCAAAGTCTGAGAATGATAATGTAGCTTCAAAGCCCTTTGTTTATGAAATGTTTTATTATGATTTGAAAAATCTACTTGTTTTCACATAAACCTATGAGGTGGGTTATTGTCACTGCCCTTCTAACGATGAAAATGTGGAGCTTGGATAGCTCTACAAGGTCATAACAGAAGTTATTGGCATAGTCACAATGAGAACTCACAGTTCTTGTTTCACCAGATTATTGCCCTTTGAGTCACATAATATAGTGACAAATCGAATGGCCAGAGATAATGTTTTAAGAAGTGAGACAGGCATAGAAGCCCATTGATGCAAAAAGCTGGCAGACAAAAGAGGTCATTATTTATTCAAGAAACATAGTCTGTGCCATGCTTTTAAGCTACTAAGGACAAGTAAAATAAACCTATATATTTGCTTTTTTTTTTCATTGTTATTTCTGCTTTCTCTATTACCTGAAGACTATTCTTGCTTTTGGGTTTGTCAAGTGGCTCTTATCACTGACAGAAACCACCAAAGTAGTACTTTTCAGTGGCTCTTATCATTGGTAGAAACCACCAAAGTAGAGCTTGATATTTCATGATGTTTCATGTTTCTGTTTTTCTCACTCAGAGGGCAAATGGTGTGTGGATAATTAGCCAGATAAAATAAGATCAAAACGCAGCAGAGGTTTTAACACTCTTGTTCTGCCTTTTATTTTTAGAATTTTATAAGATATATTGCTATATTGAGAGAGAAGGACACTGAGGGTAAGAACAAAAGAGATCAATCTGCTCTTTTACTCAATGTGGTGGTTAACAAAAGGAAGCCTTTATGTATTAGTTATGTGAATCATGGATGAGACCTGAGATGGGGTCAGAAGAGAAGCGTCAGCTTCATAATCCAGAGAAGGAAATTACTTTACTCAGATCTAATGCTGAAGATTTCAAAGGCAAGTCCTCACTGTCCCATTCCAATTGCAGTCCCACCCAGGAGTGATAGGAGTGAACAAAGGAAAGCGGGGTGGTGACAGCTCTAAACAAAACAGACTAAAGATATGTCTTTTGAGCACTGACAGTAGAACAGCCTGTGTACAGACACGGACAGGACCAATCAATAACAGAGTAATAGCCCTTTTAATGCCTTGTCTGGGAGACTAGGAAAACATTTCTCACCTTTTGCAGAGTTAAGAGTAAGAATACTTATAAGTAGGAGAAAGGTCAAATGCATAGTAAATGTGAAAACCTTGGGAATCCCTTGTCTAGTCAAGATGGTGCAAGGGAAAGTTGTCCATCCTGTTCTTCTCCTTGGGGAGAGAAAATCACCAGGCTATTCAAGTACACTAGTTCACTATTGCTGGATTTTTCCTGCACGTCAGGAAATACTTTTAAGGAGGAGGAGAAAACGTGGTATCACCCACGTAACTGTATTTACAATATTGCAATTGTCTATGTTTTATCTAGAAGCTCTCACAGTTGTCAGCTCTATGAGGGCAGGAATGTTTTCTGCTTGGTCATTGTGGCAAGTCCAGTGCCTGGCACACTGGGTTTGGCACTTAATACATTACATGGTTGTTGGTTGTTCAAAGGAATAAATGGTAGGTCAAGAAAAAGGAGTGTATAGATAGGATAAAAAGTTTTGTTTCCCAAATTAAATCCACTTGTACTCTTTTAAGAGACATACAGTATGTAATTAAGACCTGGACTGCCTAGGTTCTGAATCGAGTTCTGTCATCTCCAAGCTGTGTCATTATGAGATGTTCCTTATCTTTGTCTGTGAATGAGGGCAATGATTCCCCACTTATATCAGTGGATATATCAGGGATATAGGTTTGGCTAGGATAAGAGTTTATCGTTCGGTACCTAATGAGAAGTCAGTTGGAAGAGAGATAGTTCAGGACTGTATGGCAGGTCTACTATGCAGTCATGACTCAAGCTCTTTCCACCCTTTCTTTCAGCCAACCTTGGAGTGTGCCTTTTACTAAAGTCACTCGGTGGCTGCTGGCGCTCCAGCTGTTGCATCTGGTCTCCATGAAGGTAAAAGGAGATGAGCAAAAGCAAACTCTATATGACAGTAATTTGCCTCCCTTTAAGGACATTTCTCAGGAGTTGCAATCAAAAACTTCCATTTATATCTCATTGGCCAGACTATGTCACAAGAATCTCCCACCTCAGTAGGAGTCTGGGAAAAGTTTTTGCATATTGCTACTTCCAAAATAAAAAGGATTATGTTGATAGGAAAAAGTGGGGATTAGATATTGGATAGGCAACCAGCAGTGTTAGAGTGGGTAGGCCTACACAGTGGGAATTCAGGAAATGTTGCTGTACTCACATTTAAATGAGGCTTGTGATTATAATTGAAAATGTATATAAATATATAGAAATAGTCAATGTGTAGACTTGAACATTGTGTTTACAGGATATAGCTTTTGGGTGGCTTTACCCAGCTGATGGGTGATGATGAATGATAGCATGTATTTACTGTGAACCTGGATCTTTATAAATATTTATTCATTTAACCTTTAACCACAACTCTGGAAAGTAGTTATGGCTATTATTTTCACTTTGTAGGTGATGAAACGGAGCGTATGTAGATTTAAACTCAGACAACCTGCTTTCAGAGGCTGTGCCCTTAATCCCCATTGTAAGTGAGAGAACACCTTCCAATAAAAGCACATTAAAAAACCTAATTTCCTCTAAAAACTTCCTAGTTCCTTGCATGGAAAACGTTAACTATGAAATCTTACAAATTCATTTAAACTTGATGTGTCTCTGTGGTTTCATGTTCAAAATAAGGAGAATAAATAGCAGATGGTGATATCTGTTAGGATATAAACCCAAATAAGGGAAAAGACTGCCATTTTTCTGGCTGCAGGAAGTGCCTAATTTAGTGTCTCAAATATTATGAAAGTACTTGGCAAATCACATTTTTAGTGAAGCCTGCACTTTGAATGTCCCAGCTATCAAACCTTACCGTAGAAATATGCTGCAATGTAAGAGCTTCCTTTACAGATGGAACTAAAATTGTCATCTTCAGTCAAAATGAAAATATGCTGTTTATAAAAACATTTAAAGCTGAGTGATCACTTAGCAAACAGCTTGTAAGAAAAGGCACCTGTAATCAGATTGCATGCATATATGTGTACACATATACATATGTATATATGTTACATGTATATATTATAAACACTCATGCTAATACAAGAAAAAAACAGCCTGATTATTTTTAGAACATCTGTTGGGAGAAGAGGACGTTACTCAAACATCCTTCAAGGAAGACACAGATGGTAGGTAGTGACTGATTATGAAGAAATACGTTTTATCTAAACAAGGTCAGACAACATAAAGCTTTGAGCCATTTCGGGGTTAGGATGAAAGCAATTGAAATGCAAATGAGAGAGAGAAAGAGGAGGGAGCAATTACGGCAGAGAGACTCACCAGTGACCAAATAATTATCAGTATTAACCCTGTCTGCAAAGGTAGGAAGGGGTGGCATTTATTTTCTTTTTCACTTTCTCTTGCCAACCTACAACGGATTAGCGGCGAGGTGGGTGGTACCTGTTAACGCTTCTGATGGGCTGCTTTCCAATCCTATGAAAAGAGAAGGGAGGGGAATCAGCAGGTGGGTTCCCATGAACAGTTTTCATAAGCTAGAGACCGGATGATATTTCTACTATAATTAACCCCAGGGTGCTGCGTTTTCCTTTTCTCTCTTCTGTATTTTGCTAGTTAATGCCCAAAATGTTGACCATTCACTCTTCCCTCAAAGAAGCCCTGTTGCCAGGGCTGGTGGCTACAGCTTTCAGCTACACACACTCAGGGATCAGTAAGTATTTCTACTAGTTTGCATTTTTTCCTATGGGCTTAGTCGTTTTGGTGGTCGTTCTTTTGTTCATGTTTGGATATTTGCTATCATAAAAGCTGCTATGAGGGCCAAATGAAGGCTGCCAAGACTACTCAAACCCTCTGTGGTACTCCTTGGCTAGTTCATAAACTGTAATTCTTTTAGGGGTGATCAGCAGATCATTTGCTACTTTTGAGGTAGAGGAACCCCACAGTTAAACAAATCTCTGTTAAGGTGTCACCTCTTGTAGCATATTATTAATGTTGTCATTGTTGAAATTATTAGAGCAATAATCTTAGCTAGACAAAATCATGGAAGTGTAAGAAAACAACTGCCTTTTGATCTTAGTAGAGAAGAAACTCTTTTATCTTGTTGTCTTGTCATTGCTTTGTCGTTTTTTGAAAATGTGTGTAATTTCCATGAAAATGTATTTCTCTAAGGCTAGTAGAGATGAATAAGTAACAAGAGGACAGTGATACCTATTTATTTATTTCTTTCAATAGAAGTTTTTTCTTGGTATGTTTTGTTAAAACTTTGTAAAGGATATACACTGATGTTTGAAATTTAAAAAACCATCTACTTTTAAACACTTCATAAAAATTTATTTTCATAACATTAGGGTTTTTGTTTGAGTAAGACTATTCAAATGTATTTCCATGGCAACAGGATAAAAAATTGAACAGGTTTGTTAAACCTGATTATTCTGATTATTGAAAGAAAACAGCTAGTTATGTCTTTTGGGGCATTCCAGTTCTTAGTAACTCTTTCCCCTTTAGAAACACCCAAACCTCATTAATTTGAATGATATTAGTTAGAAATTTGTCATAGTATAGGCTGGATGAAAATTTTCTAGCTGGATCTTAAATCAATGGTAAATAGGTTGAGAAAACAAGATTGTATGTAGAAAGAATGTTTCAAAGAATAATGACAATATGCTGTTTGTAACTATTCCTCATTCTCTACCCAGAAATAATTTGGGAGCACGTTTGCAACCTGGTCCTTACAAGGCTTTCTACTTTACCTATTAATGAGGGACACTTCATTCAACGAATATGTATTGAAAATCTATATTGCCCCAGGAATTGTGGTTGGCACTAGAGATATCAGAATGAATCAGAGAGATCTCTGCCTTCAGACATCTCAAAGTCTAGTGACATAATAGATAGGAAGTAAATAATTCACAATAAAAGTCTTAATGTTCTTATATATGTGTAAACAAAATGTTTCCATAAGAGTCAAAAAAGGCTTAGGGATTTATTCAGGAAGTGACATTTCAGTAGGGATTAGAGGAGAGGAATAAGAGGTTTGTGGGTAATGATTAAGCAAATAGTACACTGGGGAGAAGCAACAAAGAGGTCAGAAGCTCCGAGTTGCGAAATGGCCTGTGTACATGTGGACATGGTATGTCTGAGTGGTTTTGAGGGTTTGGTGTGTTGACCTGCAGTGTCCTTGTGGGATGTAACCTAGACTGTGTGTAGATGTGACAAGGATGTTTGTTAATAGTGGTGGCGTGGCAAGAGACAAGGCTGGAAAGGTAGAAACCCTAGACCTCAGGGTTCATGATGCCTTTTTTCTGCCACAGGGCACTGTGGGAATTAAAATTGAGAAGCCCCAGGCTAAAGGAGGAAACACTGAACTTCTTCAGTGTTGAAGCTTTCTGAGTTAGTTTATATAAAATGGTATAATAATATCTACCTCTCAGGACTAATAAGAAAATAAATTTAAGAAAAACAAGAAAAGTGCCTAGCGACTTGCTTAGTACATACTGTTTTCCCCTGAAAATAAGACCTAACCGGAAAATAAGCCCTAGCATGATTTTTCAGGATGACATCCCCTGAACATAAGCCCTAATGCGTCTTTTGGAGCAAAACTTAATATAGGACTTGGTTTTATTTTCGGGGAAACATGGTAGTTGACTCAGGTACTTTCCTTTGCCTCTTAAAATGCTATTTATAGGAATCCTCCAGGAATTGTTTTTATAAGTGAACAAACCTCCTGATTGAATCTTTTGTTTTCAGAAATCTTCCAAATTTCTTTGAGTATAGAAACATAAGTAGAAAATCAGGAAATTAGAAGATTTAGATGTTTAGGTTGAATTGGATCTATCATTCTGATGAAGACTGGATTTAAACTCATGCAAAGTTTTTACAAAATTTCTTTCTTTCAGTCTTTTTTTCAGTAAGTAGAAATAATATATTTCTAATCCGCTCCTATGGCGACTGTTGAAGGATAAGTTAAATAATGTATGCAAAAGTGATTTGATGAGATCTATAGAACAGTAATAATAATAATACTTACACAATCCTTAATCAGGTAAATTTTAATTCACTTTATTTGCATTCTTAATATCATGATATTCAATAATCTCTTGTTGGGATAAAAATCCCTGGATGGAAATGCAAGTACCTAAAAGCTTTGACTATTTCCTTAAACATGATAATCCTCATTTCCAAACCTAGTTTTTCACTTCTTTATGCTTTTCTTAGTAATGTTTTCTTTTCTCCTGCTTACTTTATTATAAGAATAGAGTATATAGTACATGTGACATACAAAAGAGTTAATTGACTCTTCATGTTATCAGTCAGGCTTCCAGTCAACAGTGGGCTATTTGTTAGTAGTTAAGTTTTCAGGGAGTCAAAAGTTATATGTGTATTTTTGACTTGATGGGGTTGGCACCCCAACCCCCATATTGGTCAAAGGTCAACTGTACTTTAAAAATTTCAATGTAATAAATGACAAAGAATGGTTAAAGAGATTAAAAGATGCTATAGACATGACACTTAAATGCAATATACAATCACAGACCAAATTCTGTACTGGAAGGAAGAAAATTTTTATAGAGGACATTTATTCAATCAGTTAACAAAACTGGAAAATGACTAGTTTATTAGATAAAAGTAACAGACCAATGCTAAATCTATTGGAGTTTTCAGACTGTTATGTAAGAGATTATCTTTATTCTAGGGAAATCCAAACTACAGTATTAAGGAATATTGCATACTTCTCTAGTTATTCAGGTCTTAAAAAACGTTCTGTAAGGAATGTTTTGTTTTCAGTGTAGGGATCTTGCACTTCTTATGTGATTAGAACTAAAGGGCTATGATATATTCAATGTAACTCTTAAATGATTCAATGAAAAAAACACATATGTGCATGTATGTATATTTATAAATATATACACAGAAACATTCATTCACAAAGTGCATAATAAAGCATTTGGGACAAAAGGTTAATGACAGATGAATCTGGATAGAGGGTACATAGACATTATTTTTGCAACTTTCCTGGAGTTTGAAATTATAATATTTTTCCCAAAAGTCATTATATTCAAAATCTGAAAACATTATTTTTCTCTCTAAATTCAATTTCTTTTTCTGTAATTTCTACACAGCTTAACAAGTCTACAGTCAACCAGTCATCCACCTAGAAACTTGGCAGTTAACCTAGATTACCCCATGGTTTCAATTAATTTCTTGCCTTTCCTTCAACTCCTCATAACCAAAGGGAACATATCATAAGGGAATATCTTTTATATTTATCCTTTTTTTCTCCAATCATTTAAAATTGGTTTGGGACCTAATCACTTAGCATCTCTCATCTGATTTACTGCTACAATCTACAAATGATCATCTTTCCTCCAGTCTTGGCTCTAAACCATTCTACACACTGCTACAGAGTACTCTTCCCCAAATGGAATCTGATCATGTCACACTGTATATTTTTCAATTGGTCCTGAATATAGGTAGGAAAGAACTTATGGGGTCAACTTAAAAATCCCAACATTGATAAAATATATTACTTTGGATCTTTAGAAGCAAATAAGGAAGAAATATTGCCCAGAGACTTAAAAGCTAGTATAACATAATTAGAAATTTAGTCATGAAAACATTGCAGGAGATTTCTTGGACCCAATCTTAAAGAAACTGCTATTAAGCAATATACTCAGTGATTCTGACACAAATAACCTGAGATAGGAACTCTGGAAGAAAAGGTCCTGACAAAGAAAGAATAGAAGGAAAATGTAGGGAACAGGAGGGAAAGAAACGGAAAGAAACAGAATGGTAGAGTACTGAATAGTAGGGAAGGAAAAGGTAGAGAACATCAGAGGAAGGGAAAGGAAGAAGAGAAGAAGTCTATTCTCTAGGATTTCACAGTAAACAGAAATTTGTCTAGTAGCAAAATGTCAACATTTTGAGAATTAACAAGCCCTCTCTCAATTGTTCCTAATGGGACAGAAAACTGAACGTAACCAGAGAAAAGTTCTCGCTTTATGTCTTTATTTGGCGTTTTATGAGAAGTTACTTGAGAACAGTATTATTGGTAATCAAAATATATCCTATGACTATTAAAAAATATTTATAAGCAAACATGGAATAATGTTTCTTCTGCTTTCATTTTGTAAATCCTTTTTAAAATTTCTCAGTTCAAGGCATCAATATATAACTATATATTATATAAAATGTCATACATACATATATAATATATATGTATATTATATACAAAAGTTATACAATACATATTTATATATGGATTCTAGGATCCCACTTGTGTACCTATACCTGAAGATTTTAGATTCAATAATAGATTCAAGTAATAAAGAAAACATAAAAAACCCAAAACATTTTTTGATGACTTAAAAATATACTTTCACTGTGCCGTGTGATAGCCTTGAAGAGAACGCAATACCTCAAAGTATTGTGAAATTCAAGGCCTCTTGATAGAATTTGCTGAATATATGATGCAATCTTGTTGCCTTGAGAGGTCAAAACAAAACATTTTCATCACTTACAATGCTGGAGCATCCTTTTGTTTGTTTCTTGTATGGCAAATCTTCAGAGAGAGAAAAGCTGTCAGAATACATCCAGAAGCAGCATAGTCTTTAGACATCTGGTTAATAACAAGAGCTTTAGTTAGGAGCACAGAAACTAACTCGTTTTTTTTTTTTTTTTTCATTGCACTGGGACAACAGGCTTGTCATCAAGAGGAATGACCATTAGCTATTTTATTAACGTGTGCATGTTCTTTGTCAAACTCATGGTTCTTAAGATGTGTGTGTCTAATAGTGTACTCCTAGGGACCACATTACAGGAGTGTAAATAGTTGTGGCTAATTTTTTGTGGCCCATTTTTTTCTTCCTATTTGACATTTGATACAAAGTATTCCTCAATGATTAGATAGCAAATTGTTTCTTAAAGACTGACAGGAGTTGGCTTTTAGCAGACTATCTGGAGCAACCACTTTTCATTCAAAAAATATTTTGGGGCCTATTTATCACCCATTGTGCTGAGTACAAAGATTTGTAAAACAGGCTCTTAACACCTGGAGAACTAGGGAGACAAAGCATCAGCCCATACGAGTATGACTAATTTGTGACTTCAAACCACAAAGGATATCTTCAACAAAGACAGTGTAGGAAGTACTGAAAGAGTGATTTAGACAATAAATGCTGAATGTATAGGATGGATAAATTAACATGGATAGGAGCAATCAAGGAGAGCATTCTTGAGGAAGTTAAACTTCAGTTGGTTGTGATTTTATGGCCAGTGAGAAGGGGTGGGACTTTCTACACAAGCAAATAGTATGTGCAATATTAAAATGACGATAAAGTGGAAATCTAAGGGAATAGATCAGACTCATAAGTTTGGTAACTGTAGAGGGATTCTGAGAGACAACATTGGAAAGACAGATTGATGCCAGGGTATGATACATCCTTTAAAAGCTGGCTCAGAAATTTGAGTTCTGTGCTATAGATGGTGGAGAAAAAGCAATCAGGAGGAAAGCAATCATTTAGGAAAACCTAATTGTTAAATACTGGACTACTAGAGCAGTGTTCTTAAAGTGTGACTTACAGACTCCTAGCCATCCCCCAAGATCTTTTTAGGGATCTATGAGATCAAAACTGTTTTCATAATAATAGTAAAATGTTAATTCCTTTTTCACTATGTTGACATTTGAATTAATGATACTGATGGTGGGTAAAGTAGTGATGGGTGGCATCTTTGATTGAATCAAGGCAGTGATACCAATCGTAGTAGAATTCATAAAATTCTTTACCACCACACACTTGCAGTGCTAGTTTTGTTTAACAGTGTCCCAGGTGAAGTGGTAAAAATGATTAATTTTACTAAATCTTGACCTTTGAGTACTCATTTTTTTAATGTTCTGTGTGACAAAGTGGGAAGTAATATATAAAGCATTCTACTGTATACTGAAATATGAGGGTTTTCATAAGGAAATCCACTTGTTTTGAGGTACGCTGACCTAGCCACTTGTTTTTTTAATGAAATATTTTTATTTGAGAGAAAGACAAACCATGGTCAGTCAGATTAGGTATTTGATAGACATATTCTCAGAAACAAAGTGATTCTGGACAGCTAATGTACAGCATGGTGATTTAGTTAATAATAGTGTATGCTTGAAATCTATTAAGAGAGTACTTTTAAAAAAAGATTTTTATTAAAATATACCTAATGTACAATATTATATTAGTGTTAGGTGTACACCATAGTTACTCAACATTTATAGTCCTAAAGAAGTGATCATCATGATAAGTCCAGCAACCATCTGACACTGTACCACTAGTCAAGAATATTCACTGTACCAAAAGGGAATATTATTGACTATATTTCCTGTGCTGTACATAACATCCCATGACTTAAAATTTGTTTTATACCTGGAAATTTGAACCTCTTATTCCCCTTCATCTTTTCCCCCCTTTAAAAAATGTACAATTATAGTTGACATTCAATATTGTTAATTTATTAATAAGTTAATAAATCAGTCCCCACCTGGTACCATAGTGATTATAATATTATGGACTATATTCCTTATGCTGTACTTTACATCCCCATGACTACTATGTAACAACCAATTTGTATTTCTTAATCTGTTCTCCTTTTTTACCCAACCCTCAACCCCTCTCCCATCTGGCAATCATCAAAATGTTCTCTGTATCTATAAGTTTGTTTCTGTTTTGTTTGTTGTTTTGTTCTTTAAATTTCACACATAAGCAAAATCACATTACATCACTCTTTCTCTGTCTGACATACTCCACTCAGCACAATACCCTCCAGGTCAACTCATGCAGCCACAGATGGTAAGAACCCATTCCCTTCCATGACCAAGCAATATTCCATTGTATACATATACCATCTAATCTTTTCCATTCATCCATTGACGGACAACCAGGCTGCCTGCACATCTTGGCCACTGTATACAATGCTTCAATGAACATAGGGATGCACACTAGAAGTGGCATTTTGGGTTTCTTCAGAAAAATACCAAGAAGTGGGATTACTGGGTCCTTCTTTTTCTCTTGTTATAGCCTTTGTTTTAAAGTCTATTTTGTTTGGTATTGCTACCCCAGCTTTGTTTGTTGTTTTCATTCTCATGAAATATCTTTTCCATCTCTTTACTTTCAGTCTGTGTATGTCTTTCAATCTAAAGTGAATCTCTTTTAGTCAGCGTATATGTAAGGGTCTTATTTTCTTATTCATTCAACCACCCTGTGTCTTTCGATTGCAGCATTTAATCCATTTACATTTAAAGTAATTGCTGATAGTTATGTAGTTACTGCATTTTATTATTCATATTTTTGATCTTTTTTTTTCTTGTCATCTTAAAGAAGTCCCTCTAAGATTCCTTGTAATACTGGTTTGCTGGTGATGAACTCCTTTAGCTTTTTCTTGTCTGGGAAGCTCTTTATCTGTCCTTTGATTCTAAATGATAGCTTTGCTGGTAGGGTAATCTTGGTTGTAGGTCATTTCTTTTCATCACTTTGAATATTTCCTGCCAATCCCTTCTGGCCTGCAAAGTTTCTACTGAGAAATCAACTGACAGTCTTATGGGAGCTCTCTTGTAGGTAAGTAACTTCTTTTCTCATGCTGCTTTAAGATTCTTTCTAAAATACCCTGTGGCATTTTAATTATGATATGTCTTGGTGTTGGCCTCTTTGGGTTCATCTTGTTTGGAACTGTCTGCACTTCCTCAGCTTGTATATTTATTTTCTTTACCAGATTAGGGAAGTTTTCTGTTATTATTCTCTCTCTCTTCTCCTTCTGGTAACCCTATGATGCAAATGTTGGTATGCTTGATGTTGTCCCAGAGGCTCCTTACACTATCCTAATTTTGTTGGATTCATTTTTCTTTTTGTTGTTCTGATGGGGTGTTTTCTGCTACCTTACTTTCTGAATTGCTGATTTGATTCTCTGCTTCATCTAATCTACTGGTGAGTCCCTCTAATGTAGTCTTCACTTCAGTTATTGTATTCTTTATTTTTGACTGTTTTTTTTTTTTTTTTGTATTCTCTATCTCCATTTTTACGTTTCCTATGTCTTTGGTGACATTCTCTCTTTGAGATCATTGAGAATCCTTATAACCAGTGTTTTGTACTCTGTATCTAGTAGATTGCTTGTCTCCATTTTGTTTAGTTCTTTTTCTGGAGCTTTGTTCTGTTCTTTTATTTGGAACACATTTCTTTGTCTCCCCATGTTGGTTGCCTTCCTATGTTTGTTTTTATGAATTTGGTAGGGCTCCCATGCCTTCTGGTCGTAGTAGAGTGACTTTATGTAGTAGATGTCCTGTAAGGTCCAGTGGCTCTGTCTCCCTTGTCACCTGTGCATGGTGCTCCAGGTGTGTTGCTTCTGTGGGTTTTGTGTGTCCTTCTGTTGCAGGTAAGCCTTCCTTGCTGTTTACACCTCACAGGAGGGTTGCTGATTGGTTGTGAGGACTGGCCATATCTATAGTGGAGGAGCTATAGGAACTGACCCAATGGAGCACGATTTGCTTTAGCAGGGCTCTTGTGCCTGCCCAGTCTGCCCTTTGGGTGTGTCATCCATGGAGGTTGCTGGTGATGCTCACACTCAGTCCAAAGCCTGGGACAGCCAACTTTGGGCCTCCTGGGTTGGGCCCTGCCTCGGGCCAAGTTCAGCTGCAGCCTGTGCCCAGCCTGGGGCCACCTGTCATGAGCCACAAAACAATCAACAGGTGGCCACCACTCTCACCGGGCTTGTAGGCACCTTGAGAAGCCAAGCTGTGAACTGAGGCTGGCTGCCACTAGTGCCAGGCTTAGGGTTACTTAGCAAGAGGTAGGGGACATGCTGAGGCTAGATGCCGCTTGTTCTTTTTTTTCTTTTTTGTTAGAAACTGTAAGAGATTTCAGGAAAGTCCACAGCATGAGCCAAGACAACCAGTTTGTAGGGAAAATCACTGGAAGTAACTTGGGTGGGCCCAAAAGTTGGGTGGAGTGGAGTCTCAGGGGACTCACCAAGGTGGGGTGAATGAACGATATTAGTGAGGTTGATGGTAACTCACATATGGTGGCTGCCAGCGTCTGCACACCAGGAGGTGGGAGGGCTTAACAAAGAAACAATGGCTTCTGCCAGCTGTACAGTCCTGGAGACAGCTGCCCTTCCAGCTCTCACTCTGAAGCCAGACAATTCAGTTCCTCCCCATATGTCACTGGCACTTTTTGAGCTGCTGCCCAGTGCTGGAGCTCAGAGTGAGTGAGTACATCAGCGAATAAGTCTGTGTGTGGGCTTTTTAAGAGGAGTGCCTGGGACTGTAGCTGCCCTCTGTCTCACTCAGTCACAATCTCTGCTGGTTTTCACAGCCAAAAATTATGGGGACTTCTCTCCTCAGCAATGGAACCCTGGGCTGAGAAGTCTGGTGTGGGGCTGGGAGCCCTCACTCCTCTGGGATGGACCTCTGCAGCCAACATATGCCTCTCGATTTTTTAATGGTCATAGTGGGTGGGATCAGCCCATTCTATTTCTCTGCCCTTCCTATCATTCTTGAGGTGGCTTCCTCTGTATGTTTGTAGTTGTAGGGCTTCAGTTCCCCTAGATTGCAGGTTATTCTAAATAATTGTTGTTGTGTAGTTAAGTTGTAATTTTTATGTGGTTGTGAGAGTCGGCAAGCACAGCATTTAACTTCTCTGCCATCTTCACAGAAAATCCAAGAGAGTGTGGTCTTACCACACACACACACACACACACACACACACTCACACATACACAAAGGTAAACACATAAGGTGTAGGTAGGTTAGCTTGACTGAGGGAACCAATTTGATAAATATATATATCTCAAAATATTATATTGTACACCTTAAATATATGTCATGTTTATTTGTCAATTATATCTCAATAAACCTGGAAAAAGATAAAGTAAAATTGGTTAATCAAAACCAACCAAGCAATCAGCCACCAAAGTCAGCCTGTCATTTCAAGGAAAACAGCCAGCAGTGTTTGTTGCCAATGATAAAATTTGAGCTTTCAGATGAAAATTAGAATTTTGGAAAATTTTATTTGGAACTGTGAGGTTGACAGCTTCCCAATGCTTAAAGACATTTCTGACGTGATCAGTACTGATTCTAACAAATGTTGGTTTTTTGTTGTTGTTAATTTACTTTTGGAAAATCTGTGTAACACTTTGAAGTAATACTTTCCAAGGGACCAATGCATGATGTTACAAAATAAGGCATGTGTAATAAGGTCCGCTCAAAGCGTAAGATAAACCAATGAAATTTTTATGCCCATGTTAAAAAAAAGTTCACTGATATGGTTTCAGATTCCACATTGCAGCTAACCTTTAAGAAATTACCTTATTGAGCTTTGCTGATAGTATTTAGGAATAGTATACACAACTGTCTAGAAAGGCTATTAAAATACACTTCTCTTTTACAACTACAGTTGACCCTTAAACAACATGTATGGGAACTGCATGGGTCCACTTATACACAGATTGTTTTCAATAAATCCTATAAATATATTTTTCTTATGATTTTAATAACATTTTCTTTCTTTAGGAGCTTACTTTATTGTAATAATATGGTATATAATGCATATAACATACAAAATATATGTTGACTGTGTTATCCATAGAGCTTCTTCTGCCCAACAGTAGACTATTAGTAGTTAAGCTTTTGGGGAGTCAAAAGTTATAATCAGATTTTTGACTGTGTTCAGGTTTGGGCCCCCTAATGTTGTTCAAGGGTCAACTGTACATATCTGCTGGATTTTCTTCATATACTGTACGTCAATCACAAAAGCACACTGCAGCAGGTTGAATGCAGAAACATTCACTACATTCCTAGGTCATTCACTATAGAGATTTGCAAAACCATAAAAAAATAGCACTCACTACATTTTTTTTGAAAATATAATTATTTTCACAAAATGTATAATTTTTGCTTATATAGTAGGTTTATTTTTTAAATAAATTAAAAAATTTATTTTAAAATGAGAATTTTATAAAATTCTCAATTTCCAATATAGTAAATATCAAGAATTATCACCTACATAATAGGAACTACTCCAAAGTGTTGTTGTGAGGGTTAAATGAGTTACTACATGCAAAACCTTTAGAAAATGATGGTATATAATAAAGACAATAAACCTTTAAATTATTATTATTATGTCTCCTTTTACTACTTGATGAACTCCTTAAGGAGAAGTGGATGATTTACAGTAAAACACTTAGGGATTTGTGTGTTTCAGTACTCATTAGCCCACATTGATAATGGAGCAAAACAGTTGCTTCTGTCTCTCTTTTCCTTCTAATTCCCATGTGAGTGTCTCTCCTTCATAGATTATACCCCAGAACAATGTTAGCAGGACTTTCTAGGATGTATTATTTTCTGGCTTTCAGCCCATATTATATAGGAGGGCAGGAAAAGATTTTGAGTTGCTACAGATAATCTGAAGCACAGTGGTTCCCAAAATTAAACACAATTTAAAAAATTAATTTGGGATTTCTTAAAGTTTTTACTATGGTAATAGGCATTGTAAAACTCCAAAGGAGATGAGCTTATGCTTTCCAGACATATTTCACACAGCTTTTTCTTTCAGGTCATGTATTTTCCAGGGGGCACCTGGGTAAGGAAGAGTCTATTGTTTTCTCTGCACATTCTGGGTTGAATAAAGCATTATGGTGCAGATTGGCATTGATGGACCAGCATCAAATGTCAGAGAATCAGTGCTTTAATTCTTGTGATGCTATCAGTTTCCTGGGAACACAGGACATTTCAACACTTGCAACCTTGGGAAACTCTGCCTGAGTTTGTAAATAACCTTCCATCACCTGAGTTTTTAACCCCAATCTACCCTGTTGTTCATCTTTGGTATGTCATAGGCAAATTTCAGAAGACAGTAAAAACATAACATACAAGTAAATGAGAGTCAACTTGTATAACCTTCATAAGATATGTTCTTATAATCGTGATGTCATACTCTGGTTGAAATGCAATAGCTGGTCTTGATGAGGAAAAATCAAGGCACCGTGTCCAAAGAGATGCCACACTCGTGCATGGTTGCAAAGTATCACTTCCAGGATCTGACAAATGAATTCAATAGCTAAATAGGTAAGTATTATTCAAATTCTGGTAGATTTGCAGGATTTCTTCCTAGTCTCATCAGGAAGCCCACCTAAGGTAGGTATAAAGCAAGATCTGACCCTGTAGCTGAGGGACGACTGACAGGAACAAGGTGGGGCATGAGGACCCTACTCAAGCTGGTTGGTTTTCAGTATAAAACCCTAGTGCTGGGGACAAACTAGAAGAGCATATAGATTCACTGGGAAGAGTATAGGATAGTGGCAGTACAGAGCGAGGATGGGAACTGGAAAAGCAGTGGGTTGGAGTCTACACCTGTGGTTTATTCTTATGTAAGTATCAGTTCTGTCGGAAATACAACTTTGTTATAAATCCAAAGTATGTGAATGCTCAAAGATAGGCTTTTGTGCACATCTATTTCTTCCAGTTGCATTTGTGTTTTCCTCTTGGTGAGTAATGAGTTACAAATAAAACAGCTAGGTTGAATTAACTAATCTCTAAGATGTCTTCCCAACTATGTAAGTCTATAAGTCTGAGTATTCAAGAATATAGTTTATAACTTAAGTGAAGGCAGGGAATTTGTCTGTTTTATTCCTCATTAATTCATGAAACTAGAAGAGCACCTTGCACAAAATAAATACTTGTTGAATTTGAAAGAATGTTGTATATGGAAAAGTGAAAAGTGGGCAGTTATTTTAACTCTCAATCTCTGAGTTAAAGAATAAGATTTAAAGACCTTTTTGCGGTATATGATGTGAAAGGGGTATGATAACAGTTTGACTGGAAACCTGGAAAATTCTTCACTATTATAAGAAAACTGTGATACAGATAGTTGAAAGGCAGTCTTAATGCTAATTTTCAAACAGTTTTGCTTTAAATTTACTTGAATGGCTCTTGGTCTTAAGGAAAGGAAGGAAGTAGAGTCATAAGACAAAATGTTTTTGTTTTAATATTTATTTTTAATTAGTTTTAATTTTAAAAAATCAGGCTTTCATCCAGTACCACTCTGTGGAATACTTTTACCACATGATAGCATAATGTGAGAATCATTAATTTAAGTAGGAAACCAAGAATTTCAAGTTGTCTTTTTCAGAAATGAAATCATTCTACTTGTTGGAATGCCAAGTTGTAAGACCAGATTATATCACTAGGTGTCATGAGTTGCAAATTGAAAGGAAATAGTGTTACCAGATATGAAGTGTAATAGCTGATGTACACCGGTACCCTAGTTTATTTTTCCGTGTAGGCATATTAATCTTGGAAACTCTCACTAGGGAGAATATGAATTTTGTTTGGATCTTTACCTATGAAATATAATAAAACAGGAAACAGGCATAAAACACTTAGTTTAAGAGAAATTAAAGAAAAAATAGCTTTGAAAAGAACAATAGTTTTTATTAACTGAAGTTATTGGGTATTAAGTTAAAACAATTAAGGGGCATTAAGGGATAAGTAGAGTTAGCCCCAGGCAAAACTTCAAAGTGGTGGATTAATTCCTGTCTCTGGTATCCTTAGGAACCAGATGGTTCTCTTGTGGAAAGTCCCTTCTCCCAGCTGCTGCTCTTCCTCAGGTCCCCAGCTGCTCCATTTTCACCACTGCGGGCACTAAGTGAACTCAGGTTACTTTTACATTCATCAAAACATGCCTGTTCTATGTCTCATGCTCTTGGAGTCAGAAGTTTGAGTTCTTTCTCTATACTGGCTAATCAAGAAACAAACCCATGCCCTCGTGTGGATGGGGATTAGGATTTAATGGGAGAACTAGCTCAGCTCTGTTTCATTCTCTTCTCTTAGACAAAGCACATTTCATAGAGGTTCTGCTCATCAATAACTGAGCAGGAAAGAGAAGGCATTGCCTTTGGTAAAAGGAGAGAACATCACCTAGTGGTAAGGAACCCCCTTGGGACACTCTATCGCAGGACACTATTACCACCCTGTGCCACGGAGAAGGGGTCTCATACAAGGAGCTGTGGATATAAAAAGAAACATGCAGTTAACTACAAACCTGAAGGTCCAGGCTGCTGCTGGTGCTGAGGGGTGTGTGTGTGGTTAAGAGATAAACTGAGGCATATTAAACATTTTAAGAGTTTTTTTTTTTTTTTTTTTTTTAGCAAAAATCCATTCTAATTGGGTAGCATCATATCTAGTAGATAGAAAGGATCTCTGAGGAGCTGTACAGAGTGAAAGACTTTTACAGGCAGAAGGGAGTGGGAACAAACTAGTTATTCTAAGCGAAAAAGTGAGTTGTTCATTGCAAGGTTCCTTTCTGTCAGGGGATGGAGGGGCTTACCAGGCAGATGACCTCACTGGTGCTGGTCAGATGATTCCTGATTGACTGGTTTAAGATTCCATTTCTGGGAGAGCTGAAACAGTAATTAAGTCTCAGTTTGGTGATGTGGGCCTTAGCGTGAGCAATTCCGCTTGGAGCCTATTGTCTTATTTTTATTTTTTTTTAACAATTCCTCCTTTTGCTCAGACTCTCAGCCTGAGAGACTTGATCAAAAGTGTAAGGCATTAGCTCTAGTTCCACTCCTGCTCTGGAATTCTTGCAGTTTTTGCTGAATCCCTGTGTAGTAGTCGCAGGTCGTGATGTCAGGTTCACATTCTTTAAGTTGGTCATTTTCTTTGATACTTTTCTCACATTCTAGTCTTAGGGAGATCATTTGCTTGGTGGTTAGTGGCTGCAAACGTGCATGTAGGCTTTTGAAAAAATACAGCGCACCAGGGAGAGCACCGCCATTATCATAAGCAGGATCCTTCCCAATGTGTGGAGGGCACTTTGGAGCCGTGGTACTGAAGACTTAAACCAATCAGAATCAAGTAAGTCAAAGAAAGATTCCACTGAAGGAGTCACTTTCTGAAGCCAACTGGCGTTCAGTGATCTCATGTAGCTGAGTCTCAGCTTCCCCAGAAGGCAGCAGGAGGTATTGGCCAAAGCACAAACAACCTCTTCCTCTCAGCTAACACATAATCAAGGGCGATCCCAGTGTCAAGAACAACATCTGCCAGAGAGTCTAGGGATTTTTGTTGAGCAGCTATTTTTGTTAGCAGCAGATTCTGCACTATCTTCAAGAGTTAAGGAGAGGTTCCTGATCAGAGCCTCGATTGCACTCACTCCAAGGAAGGGGAGTACGGATCTGCCAAAGGAAGTGACTTTTGAATCATGAATGCCTCCTGGTAATTCCCATTTGAATCTGTGGCTTGGGACTGGAAAGGTGACAGCCATGGATGCCAGTGAAATGTAAGGGTCTGGAGACTGCACAGTTGGTTTTCTTCAGGTTACTCTTGCCTTGTGTCTATTTGTACAGAGCCTGGACGCAAGCCTGGCTTGGAGTTGTTAACCAGAGACAGGTAAATGGACTCTCAGTGTTAGGGAGCCTGAAATGATAGAGAGGAGGCTGAATTGGTTCCAGAGAAACTGAGGCATTGGAAATCAGGGAGAAGTCTGTAATGGGCAGAACTACAGGATCGCCAGCATCATAGCAGTCCAACAGTCATTTGGAGGTTGGATTACCCTCCCGTGTAATAGCCTGAGATATGGGAAAGGTGGCATTATCTCCCAGGTTAGAGCAAGGCAAAGGTAGACAAAAGAATCCTAAAGACCTTCATATGGTGTGAGAATTAGGAAAAGGATGGTGAGGGAGGGAAGGAGGAATGGAAAGGAACGTTCTTGATCTGATGCCTAGGAGGGAAGCAGTCTACTTCAATGTGGGCTACTTTTCTTCCTAGTCAATTTGAGTTTGAGATCTCCAGTGTTCGCACAGGACCCGATGTCAGGTGGGGCCTTCTTCAATTGTGAAATATGCACCCAAGTTTGGACACCTTATAATTTGGCAGCGGTGTCAGTTGTCAAGAGTATTTGCTAGGGTCCTTTCCATGAAACTCACTTTTGCAAAAGCATCAGAGTAAAACAATAACTGTCTGTAAATGACAAAAGACTTAAAAAATGCTCGTGGTTGAAGATCTAATCAGAGTCCATTATAATAGAATTGACAAGAAATTTGATTACTTCTGTGACATACAACATTTTAACATAACTGGAATTCTGACCTGATAACATTATACCAGGGCACATTGAAGTTTTAGGAATTTCATATAATTTCTAGAACACATATTAATAACACACATCCATGCCAATATAACCTAAGAAAGTTTGTAATTATGTATTTGACAATGTTTTCCATGTAACTTAACATATTGAATAAAACCTAATTAGTTCAAAATCTCTCTTTCACAAGATGTAAGACAAATTCTTTGAGGTTTTCCAGGGACCCTATAGAAATCTAAGTTACTCTGAGGTAAAAAAGACTCCACTTAGAATTTGATTTTGGGAAGTTGTCAAAATGTCAAAAGGTTGGAACATTTGACTAAACAGGATCACAGGTCATTATAAAACAATACTTACCTGTTTAAGCAAAGTGCAATAGGAGATTTTAAAGGCAAATACGGAAGGTTACACAGTTGTAAACAAAACTTACCTCTTTTAATATTGAGAAGACTGGGTTTTCTTAAGTAATCAAAGACCCGATAAAAACAATATGAAGCATAGTAAATTATTTTGGTAAGACACAAAATCTTTGATTTCCCGGTAGATTACCCAAAAGATTTTTTAAAAAGCCTTTTACAGTCCCTTATCAAGAGCAGACCAATAGTCCAAGAAAACTTTGTCCTTTTAACAGAGAATAAACTGAATTCTAATTTTGCAGTATGCTTTTGATATTAAAACTCATTTAAAAAAATTAAATACATCCATTTCAATCTTAACCAGCTTGACCACACATAAAATCCCTTTCCCAAGATTCCTTTTTCACAAACCTACAACTTTTTTTATATATCCATTTAGATTTTGTTCTGTTTTGTTTTCTTTTTCTCATTCTGGAATAATCAGTCATTTTACTTTCCTGACTTTTCATATACAGTTGTTTCCTTTGACTCTTATTATTTCTAAGTAGCTTTGACTATATTGATTAGAATTCTGTGCCCTTAGAATCCTTTATTCCTAGTGAAAACTAAGAAGTAGTAATTGTGGGGTTGTCTATTAAACTAGCATTCTGAGGATTGGCAAATTTATAAATACATTTTGTAATTTCTAGGAGTATATTCTTCTTCATAGTAAAATTTTCAATATGGTACAAAACATGTTTATTGTAGACACAAATATCTTTAGTTCCTTTGTAATAAGAAGCCAAAAGTAAATAAATTTGTATTTAATAATTAATGTTTCAGATTTTATCTCATGTGGAAATGACCTCGATAATCAATGAATAGCCATCATTTAACTTATCTAGGTATAAGTTTAAGGTTTCAACTCAGCAAAAAGATTTTGGAAACTATTTTTAAGTAGACATACTATAAATCATAGTTGTTGAAAAGATCATTTATATAAACTTTTATCTTACATCTATTTAATTTACTTGTTTTTAATAATTATGTTTAGATTTCTCATGAAAATTTCATGAGACATTAAACAGCTAACCATTATCTTATCTTGTTTTGCTGACAAATTCTGTAACAGAGATAACATGAGCTTATTTGACTTTCCGTAAACCTAGGTAGAATAAAAGTATTATATTTAATTCTGAAAACTCTAAAGACATGCCAGTTTTAATGAAACCAACAGATGTAAATAACTTTTATTTACCAAAGATTATTCTAGATTATGTGTACTTGTAAAACATGTGGGTTAGTTTCTATATAAATTGATTTATATAAATACTTGATTTATATAAATACTTGTTTGTCTTTAAGTCAATCAAATACAGCTCTTTATGCATTAATTTTGACAATACCATGTAGAGGTAGAAAAAAACCTCACACATTATAGCACACATACATAGATATTCATGAACATACAGCTATAGATGTCAACAGATATCTTACAGCTTTTGTTTAAAAATTTTAGCCATGAGACTGGTATGATAAGGCAAAATTCACTAGTTTATAAAAGAATAATTGGATCCAAGTTGGGTCTGACAGGTGAAATTAGTTACGGTTACCTGCTTAGGGGGCTAAAGTTTTTTATTAATACTTGTGAAAGAGATTTTTAAAGATTTTTCGTAGGCCTAGTTTTCAAAATAACCTTTCCTTTTTTTTCCCTTCTGATAAGAATTACCTTGGTTTTTAGAGAAGACCAGGTAGAATACTTACATCTGAAAGGGCACAGAGAAAGAATGCAAATTCCACCAACAAGGACCTTTGTTCCCTAAGTCCAGATCTTTTGCAATGTCTGCAAACCTTGTGAGACTAACCCAAATGTTTTTCAATAGGGCAGGTTTGGGGATTGGGGTAAGGGATAGGGGTAAAGGAATTGGGGTAAAGGATTGGGGTAAAGGAATTGTTTCTAGAGCCTCATTTCTATTTTGTAAAGACTAGATTGGAAAGCCAAGTACAGTTCTTAACTCCTTAAAGAATTGGGTTGGAACGTGAATGATATGAAGAGGTTGCTCTACCCATCAAATTATATTATGTTTAGTTTGCTTCTTTATATCAGGGAGAAGATCTTCAACTAACACAAGAATCAAAAGATTTCTATGTTGTAGATTCAGAGCTGTGTGTCTTTGGAATGTTTTAGTAAGTCGTTCCACAAAGGCTTCAGAATGTTTTTCTTTCCTCTGGGTACATACTTTCAGTTTAGCTTGGGGGAGAAGGCCTAAAACAAAGAGTCCCTATTAGGCTGTGAATATCAGCTTCCACTTTGGCTAACTTCTGACCATAGAGCTACTTAAAAAAAAAAAAAAAAAATCCTTTGAATATCTTGTCAGGTTTCAGCTGGGACAAATAGTAAATATTCCTGGCAGTATTGCACAACCCCATGGACACAAGAGGTGTCCCTAAAAAGGGTACAAAATATACTACCCTCCCAAGATCCAGAGTCACTCCCAAAAGTAGCCAAAAAAAAAAAAAAAAAATAATAATATAGAGAGACAATTCTCCTGAGAGCTGGCAGTTGGTAGGAACCTACCTGTAAAAGGAGTGCAACCCCCATTTCTGTCCAGCCATATTTTGGGGGCTCCCAACCTGATGGTTGCCAAGCCAAGTTTTCAGGACACAAAATGCAGACAAGAAGGCAGTAGGTGTCCCTAGGAGAGAAAGAACTGACCTCCAATGGGCACCTGAAAGCAAATTCACAAGTCACAATCCAAAGATTGAATTCTTACAAACGTTGTTTGCCTGCCAGTCTGAACTTGGAATGTGAAATTTTACCTGTCTCTGGACTAGGCACCACAGATAAAGATCTGGAAGAGCTGACTTTGGTAAGAGTCTTCATCCTTTTCTGGCTCTACTGGTTTTCCCAGAATCCTGTCTGCAGGCTCTGGAGTGAGTGGGGTGTCCCAGCAGGTCTCATCCTAGTCATTAGAAACTGCAGGGGTGACAACATTTTTTTCCCCTCTTCCTTTTATGGTGAATGCTTGGCTGAGATCCCCTTTTCTCTAGAATGTCTTATAAATGGAGAAACTTATCAAGGTTAAATATTCTCCACTCTGGCCACTGTAATTTAAGATTCTCTTTGGTAAAGTTAACTTTACCAAAGATAATCCTGCTTGTTCAGCTTTAAAACAACATTTTGTTCACCCGAGGCTTCACATTGGACCCCATCCTGCTTAAGTAAAGCCCCGTCTGACCCTGGAAGCAATCTGGTTTATAAGTGGGACCCAGCCCGATCCTGGACCAGGTCTGGTTTCTAGGTAGGACCCAGTCTGACCCTGGACCTGGTTCAGTTTTTCAGTTGGACCCAGTCCTACTCTGGCCAGTTTCTGGGCTAGTCCGCAAATGAGACGCTCAAAGCCTGAAAGCTCATAATACAGCAGCTGCAGAGTTAGATTTGGAGAGGGACTGACCCACCACTTCCAGAGACAGTGAGAAAGCAGCGAACTCAAGGAGCTTAGCAGGTATCTGTGCCCTTTGTCCGTTGCTCCTGGGGGCCACTGAGGGTCTCTTTTGGGTCTCTCTTCTGACACCAGAACTGTTCAAACATAAAAGGAGCCATATTAAACATTTTAAGAGTTTATATCTCAAGCTTGCTCAGGTGGCGGAACTATAGTTTAAGTCCCCTGATGGGCTATTCTATTTTTTCTCTTCGTGCGAAATAGTTCAGGCAGTTTTACACTGAGGAGAAGAACACCAGAGGGACTGAAGCAGGGAGGAACTTGCTGCTTTCTTCTTGGACATCTTCCAGGTTTGATCTGGAAGTTTCCACAGAGGATTGAGTCTAAGCACAGCTCACTATTCTGCTTATAATAGATGGTTCTGCTATACTGGGTCTTAAATAAAATAATTAAACACAAGGTGGATTTTCTTGTTTCTTTTTCCCTGGCCCAGAT
The DNA here is from genome assembly GCF_057876585.1 of Rhinolophus sinicus. Lineage (NCBI taxonomy): Eukaryota > Metazoa > Chordata > Mammalia > Chiroptera > Rhinolophidae > Rhinolophus > Rhinolophus sinicus. Next base: position 167,026,069 of record NC_142501.1, read on the forward strand.
TGTTATTCTATGAGAAAAGATGGACATGTCTCCAAAGAATCTGGTAGCGAAGGTTTAGAAATGCTTCACTACCCCAGTCTGCTTACTAGTTTACTGAGGAGAAATTTTATAAATAATTAGGATTTTGGTCACCGTTTTACTTAGACCCTCAGGTTCTCCTGGTACTTAACCCCAGGGTGCTAAACATCTGGGGTAAACAAGGCTATCCTTGGCACTCTTCTATTTCACTTTAAACATTCTCCAGGCAAATTTACGAAAGCCCACTCTCCCAGTTACCAACTATCCACAAATGACCCTCAGTGAAAACATTCTCCTCAGATTCAGACACAAATACTTTGTAACAAAGGTTTCTAATCTCTTTCAGGTAATGCCACTACACTCTACCCGTGAGTAACCCCGTGTGCGGCCTTCTTCCTTACTTCTCAGTAAGTCATTCATTTCCGTTTACTTCCTTAATAGTGCGAGAACAGTCTCTCTTCTCTCTCCTTACTCTTAGCGACTGTCCTAGGTCAGATCATCATTTCCCCTCATGGGTCATGTGCTCTGGTCATACTGAGTTACTTGTTCTTCTCCAGACTGGCCATGGACACTGATGCCTTTGTGTTGCTTTCTCCCATCTCTTCATTTTATCTGCCTCCATTGATTAGCTTAAGTGTCAATTCCTTTGTCAGGCGAAGCCATGACTGACTTCATCTGGGAAACTTAGCACTTCTTTCTCTTAAGTCCTGTAGTACTTTGTACATATTTACAATATGTCAGAGCCATTACTATTGCACTGAACATGCTTATTCCTATATGAAATCTCCCAGAATCATGTCTCCCCAGAATCATGAAACTCTTTGAAAGGTGGGACTTTGCCTTAATGTCTGTGTAGCTCTAATAATCATAATCAGCATTGAATAAATGTGAATTACTAAATAAATGATTGCATGTGTATAGGACTATCCCTTTGGCATGGAAATGAGGCACTCATATTCCATTGGTGAGATCTAGTCTAATGGCTTCACCTAACAAAGGGGAGGCTTGGAAATATAGTCCAACTATAGTCCCATGTTTGGCTTGTCTGCCACAGGAAGTGTGTTTATCGAGAGGAAACATGTTTGGAAATGTCAGATACTTCTTTTAAGTAAAACATTTTATTGTTATGTAGTGAAGCCTGATCACTCTTTTTGCCTTAACATCTATTTTTGTCTGATGCTAATGTAACTGCACCAGATTACCTTTGAGTGATTTTTTTATCTGGAACGTATTTTTTTTTATTAAACATTCTACATCTTTACATTAATCATTTAGATGTTTCTTGTAAAGAGCATACAGCTGAACACATTTTATAAATCCAATACGTCAAGCTTTATTTATTGGTAAATTTAAGTATTTAAATTTGATTTTTATACTTAATATAATTTATGACATATTTAGATTTAATTCCTCTCTTATTTTTATTTTTTTAAATTAAGGTTTATTGGAGTGACAATTGTTAGTAAAGTTACATGGATTTCAGGTGTACAATTCTGTAATACATCATCTGTATATCACATTGTGTGTTCACCACCCAGAGTCAGTTCTCTTTCCATCACCATTAGACCCCCTTTTCCCTGATCTACACCCCCTCCCGCTTTACTCTCTGGTAACCACTAAACAATTGTCTATGTGTATGAGGGTTCCTTTTTCTCCACAGCCTCTCCAACACTTGTTACTATTTGTCTTGTTGATGATAGCCATTCTAACTGGGGTGAGGTGATATCTCATGTGGTTTTTATTTGCATTTCTCTGATGATTAGTGATGTTGAGCATTTTTTCATGTCTATTTGCCATTTGTATGTCCTTTTTGGAGAAATGTCTTTTCAGGTCCTCTGCCCATTTTTCAATTGGATTGTTTATTTTTTTGTTGAGTTGTATGAGTTCCTTATATATTTTGGATATCAACCCCTTATTGGAGGCATTGTTTGCAAAAATCTTCTCCCATTTTGTTAGTTCCCTCTTTATTTTAATAGTTGATGGTTTCTTTTGCTGTGCAGAAGCTTTTTAGTTTGATGTAGTCCCATTCATTTATTTTAGCTTTTACCTCCCTTTCCTTTGGAGTCAAATTCATAAAATGCTCTTTGAACCCAAGGTTCATAAGTTTAGTACCCGTGTTTTCTTCTATGCAGTTTATTGTTTCAGGTCTTTTGTTTAGGTTTGATCCATTTTGAGTTAATTTTTGTACATGGTGACAGATAGCAGCTAGTTTCATTCTTTTGCACGTGGCTATCCAATTCTCCCAGCACCATTTATTGAAGAGGCTGTTTTTTCTCCATTGTATGTTTTTTGCTTCTTTGTCAAAAATTATCTGTCCATATTTATGTGTGTTTATTTTCTCCATCTTATAGTTTTTATTTGTCTCTTTTATATGGTTCTTTTCTCTTTCCATACCTTCTTTTGAATAGATCAAGATTTAAAAAATTCCATTTTCCTTTCCACTAGAGTATGTGTGTCATCACTTTCCTAGCTAATGCCAAACTGTTTTCCAAAAAGTTTTTACCAATTTATACTCTTATCAGCAGTGTATGTGAATTTTGTTTGCTTTACATTCTCACCAACACTTGATGCTGTTTGGCTTCTGTTATTTTTGGCAATCTGGGAGGTGTATAGTTGTATTTCAATTTGTTTTAATTTGCATTTTATAATTACTAGTGATGTTGATCATCTTTTCACATAGTTAGTGGACATTAAGATCCTTCTTTTTTAAAGTGCTTATATCTTTAGGCCGTTTTTTCTACTAAATGGTTCATTTCTCTCACATAAATTAGTAGCAGTTCTTTTTCTTCTCTGTACTATTCCTTTGCCAATTATATGTGTTGTGAATGTCTTTTCCTACTTTGTTGCTCATTTCCTTCTCTTTCTATGGTGTTTTTTGATGAGTTTTTAATTTTATTGTGGTTAAATTTATCATTTTTTTCGTTCTAGTTAGTGATTTTTGTATCTTAAGAAATCCTTCCCTCCCCTGAAATCTTTAAGATAATTTCCTGTATTATCTCCTAACAACTTTATAGTTTGCTTGTCTCACGGGTCTTTAATTTCTTTGAAATGACAGTCTGTGGCAGGAGGCAGAGTTTCTTTTTAAAAAATGAAGATACCTGATTACCCAAGTCATTTATTTATAATTTGTCATATACCTCTTCTTCCCCAGTTTGAAATGATACCTGTCACACATCACATTTCCCTCAATTTTAATAACCTCTCTTCCAATGTATCATGTATCACACATTCATATATGTGTGTGTGTTAATTTCTGGACACTCTTTTCTGTTTTATTAGCCTATTTGTCTATCCCTGCATCATTACTAAACAGTCATTTTTTACTCTAGCTTTATAATAAGTGGCAAATTTCTTTCTAATCCATCCAGTGTAGCCTTAAGATGTAAGTCTTTAGGTTCCAGGAGTCATCACATGCCTTTCGTTCAGGAGTCATTTGAATAACAATTTATCACACTGTGTTTCTGATGCTTCTTCATTTTGTGGCCTCTGAGGATTTCATTACTTTTTGGATTCTTAGTATTTAAAACAATCTTTATTGCAAATCAATCTCCCACTGGTGTTTTGTAGAGATTTTTTCAGGATATTCTGTTCTCCGTATGGCCAGAAGCCAAAGCCTCCTCCATTTGGCAAGGACAGACTATCTGCTTTAATGAAAATTTATATAGTTTAAGAGGAAACATTACTGTAAAATTTTTGAGAGAGTATGAGCATGGAGAGGAAGATGGGAAAGAGAAATTCAGTTTTATCACTTATTCCCATCATCATATAATTAATTGTTCTCAGGTCTTTGTTGGTTCTATCAATTAAAATATTGCATCTAATATGGAATATTTTCATGGAGATGTTTAGTAGACGACCATGACTGTTTTCTATAACAAATACACAGTAAATTCTTCCTGCTTGACTAACTGATGGTAGTATCTCAAAAGACAACTTTCAGAAAACAAACATTTACATGTGAAATGGTGCTCAACCTCACTAATCATTAGAGAGGTTGCAAATAAAAAACACAATGAGATATCACCTCACTCCTCTCAGAATGGCCATCACTAATAAATCAACAAACAACAAGTTTTGGTGAGGATGTGGAGTAAAGGGAATCCTTATGCACTATTGGTGGAATTGCAAATTGGTGCAGTCTCAAAAAATTAAAAACAGAACTACCTTGTGACCCAGGAATTACACTCCTGGGTATTTATCCAAAGAAATCCGAAACACTAATTGGAAAAGATATATGCACTCCTATGTTTACCACAGTGCTATTCACAATAGCCAAGATATGGAAACAACTGAAATCCCCATCAATAGACAATTGGATAAAGAAATTGTGGCACATTTATACAATGGAATATTACTCTGCCATACAAAGAATGAAATCTTACCATTTGCAACAACATGGATGGAAATAGAGGGTATTATGCTAAGTGAAATAAGTCCAATTGAGAAAGACAAATACCATATGATCTCACTTATATGTGGAATCTAAAAAACGGAATAAATGAACAAACAAAACAGAAATAGACTCATAGATACAGAGAACAAACTGATGGTTGCTAGATGGGAGAGTTTTGTAGGGTTGGGTGAGAAAGGTGAAGGGATTAGGAAGTATAATTTGGTAGTTACAAAATAGTCACAGGGATGTGAAATACAGTATGGGGAATATAGTCAATAATATTGTAAAAACTATGTATAGTGTCAGATGGGTACTAGATTTGTCGGGGGGGGGGGAAATCACTTCATAAATTAGATGAATGCCTAACCACTACACTGTACATCTGAAACTAATATAAAATAATATTTAATGTCAACTATAATTAAAATATATATATTAATGGGATATAAAGCACAGCATAGGGAATATATAGTCAATGGTATTATAATAGCTATGTATGGTGTCAGCTAGATAGTAGACTTGTTGGGGTTATCACTTTATGAGGTGTGTCAATGTCTAATCACTATGCTGTTTTGTATATCTGACACTAATAAAAAAATACCTTTTAAACAAAACAAAAAAACAACCCAAACATTTATATAATCCTTACCATATATCAGACACCATTTTACATGGTTTATAAATATTAGTTTATTTAATACTCATATAACTTGATGAAGTACGTGTGTTACGACAGATGGATTAACTGAGACATGGAATAATTAATTAGGTTGCCTAATGTCAACAGCTGATAAGTGGGGGAGGAGGGATTTGAATCCAGATAGCCTGACTTAAGAGTCAACACTTAACCACAATACTGTATATAATTCTGCTCATATTTCTCTGGAGTTTATTGTCTCCGAGAGGTCATAGAAGTCTTAATGATAAAAAAAAAAAAGATCATGAACTCTGAGGAGAGAAATAAGAAATCATATAAAATTATTTAATTACCTGTATTTGGTTTACAGTAATTTGGCATTGAGATGTCAGCATGGTTTAGAAATGGACTGTAGCATGCTCATATTATATTTTATTCATTCAACACTTTTGAGTACCAGTTATGTGGCAAGTATTTTGTTACGTGCTGAGGTTAAAAAGATGAATAAGACGTGCCCTTCCACCTCCAGTTCTCACTTCTAGAGTCTAGCAGAAAGTTTCCCAGAACTGCAGAAGTGGGTTCCATTTAACAGAGATATATCTTTTAGGAACTTTCTTAGATAAGCACAGTTGAGGGTGGGAAGTGTAAGAGAAAAAGGTAAATATATATAAAAGAAAGCAAGCAGAAAAAAATTGTTTTGACCATTTGCCGACTTGTTTCTATTTTTACCTGTGGCTTATTTCTGTTTCTGGGACAGTGCCCAGGGATTTCTTTCTTCTCTGCTTTGGACTTGCTTTGGACTCTGGTGGTATTACAGGTAAGATGTGGATGTGGTAGATAATGTTGAGCACACTAGTTTTAGAGAAATTGGTGAGGAAGGAAAAAGAAGATGACACATCTCAGAGTTCACTAATTGTCATTTTTCTTGGACCGTGAAACAGGGAAAGCAAAATAGCACAGTGTTCTAGGACAATAAGACAAAAGATTATCTGCAGTGTGAACACGGCTGCTATGACTTCTCATTCCAGTTGTGTAATCAACTTGTATGTGACTTTGAACAGTTTGTGCTTGGGTATTTTTTCACTACCTAATTCTCAGAGTTGTAAAATAAAAGCTAAATTGAAATGAGGTCAATTAAAGTATCAAAAAACCAAAGCTGATCATAAAATATAGGTTTTCTGAGTTTTTAGGTTATTGTTCCCTTGCAAGCTTTGTATTTTCGCATGCTTTGTGAACACTTTCAAGTCATATATAATTTCAGAAAAATTGACATAATATGTTCTTCATGCAGAGCTGACTCTACTGGTCCACAATCAGTAGTGTAGTTTCTTGGGTTCCTCCTCCAGTAGCAGGGATAGTTTTATATTACTCTTTCCAGTTATTGTCTTTCATCTGTCTCCTTTTCTTTTTGTGACCAATACCATATAAAAGGCCATTAAGTTGTATTCTAGTGAGATAAAACATTTATATAAATTGGTTTAATTAGAATAACCTAATTACTCTATTGATTTTTATACTAAAGAAAGTGTTTGTCATTGCATTTGTTATATGTCATATTAGAGATCACAGAAAAATTTTAGAAAAATGGAGAAAATAATTAGGCTAAAGCTTGCAAATAAATATATATTCAAATAACAATTCTTAAGGGGATATTAGCAGCAAGATTTATGGGTTAGATGAAACAAAAAGAAAGCAGTGGTATCTTAATAATGAGGAAAGCGAATGGAAGTCAGGTACACATCATTATAAAAGCCTTTTAAAGGGCTCGGAAGCCATCCCACTTGGAGCTTTGTGCATGGTTCTGAACTTATATGACAGGAATGGTAACGAAGCATCAATAAAGACAGCTTTGAGGATAAAAGATCTTTAGGTCGTAGCTCCTTGTGGAGACTAAAGAAAAATGAGGTCAGTGTTCATTCTTGAGAAGGAAATGAAAGGTGAACATGACTAATGCAGGTAAAGTTTGGAGTACAGAAAAAATACATGAAAGGAAACTCTTCAAGGATATAATAATTCAAAAGCAAGAGGGCATGAAATAGAACAAAGAAGAGACTGACGTTTAAAGAATGTTATTAAAGCGTGCAGTTCAGATGTGGAAAATAATGGCCAAAGATGGCCATGGGATTTCTCATTTAGGAAGAAGGACTTTATTAGCTACTTAGGTAAAATTATGAAAAACATTGGTGAGTGTTGCAGTATGGCCTGGATGTTCTTTTATGAAGAACTTTTATTTTCTGTCTTGGAGTATATTCTATGGAACTTTGCTCAGAGGTAAAAGATCACATCTATTGAGCAGTTGATAGTATGTTATATGCTGTATTTACTTCATTGCTGACAATCAATCAATTTTTGTTTATACGAAATCATATTTTGAAGTTTTTATTCACAAGCACATTTATATGCTGACATTAAAATCTGTCAGTGGAGGAAGCAATATTTATTAACTATATATAATGAATAAAAAAATGTACATAGGGGCTACTCAGGCAGATCTAGGAGGAGACCAGAGATCAATTTATTCCAATCAGTACTTTGTTTGTTAAATGAAAGTAAACTACATGTACATGAAACTTGTATATCCCTGAGCTACACCATCCTAAGGGTAAAAATGCACTTATATTAATTCCATTAAGTTATGTTTTTTTCTGGATTTTTTACTATCTACTATTTCATTATTTCCATTACCCCTCATAACTCTTGTATACAGTTTCTGGATGTCTACAGGGATATGTCCTGTGATCTCATAAATAGGTATTTTTAGCTATTGCTAGCCATGTACAGGCATTTTGCTATCTGCTTCTGAGGTCCACAGCCTTTCACTGGGCACAGGCACTGAGCACCGTCACCAAACGCCAGTGCTGGCCCGATGTCCTAAGGCAGTACTGTGCTATATGAGACCTTCAGTGACATGTGGGACCCTCAGCCATACTCAACATGCCTCTGCAGAGGTAGGAAGGTGTCTCTCTCCCATGTCAGTATTTTTTATTTTTTTGTGATGTGATACCAAACTGGGGCTGCCTTGGTATAGGTGCCTTAGCAGTTTTAGTGAAAAGATCACATGTATATGTGTGTATTGATTTAAACATAACTAGGATTGAGTCAGTGTGTAAATGGTAAACACTGCTGGTCACTCAGATTTTGTTATTGGGCCAAATCATTTGTATTCTTTGGGCATATTCCTTCCCAGGAGGCTTGCGGCTCAGTCCTGAATGCAAATGGATTTCTATAGTCTCCTCTTCCAGCTCTTTCTTCACATCTGTCAGAAAATTTAGACATGTCTGAAAGCCCAGAAATGAACCACTCAGGTAAAAGCTGAGCGATCAGGTTGCATGATTACTCTTAAAACAAAACATAACAAAAACAGACATTAAAAAAAAAAGAGGAGCGAATGTAGAGAAGAAGTAGAAGAGGAGAAAAAGGCAAAAATGAATAAAAAAGAAAGTAAAGATAAAAGCAGACAGTAAACCAGTCTCCCATTCAATGCTCCTCCCTTGCTCAATACTTGGTCTTTCATTAATACTCTGACTCTGATTTTTCTTAGTTTAATATTAACGTTTCCCTTCTGTTGGTATCAAAATCTATTTCTTGTCAGATGGGATCAACTAGATCCCACCGAAATCTTTACATTCTACACTTTAGATGGTAGATACAATTTCATGGTTCAAATGAAATTCATATCAAGCAGTGATTACCTTACAGGCCTCCAGCTTGAGTCTCTTTATATTTCTGAGAATGCTGGAAGTGCACCCTTTTGGTTGCCAAAAAGAAAGAAATTCTCTTTATATCTCTTTCTCATTCTCATTGTCTCCTGCTGTATGCCATAATATTTTTGTTGGGGGCAGGCTTGATCTTTATGGTATAATTTTCCATGGGATAAAATATTTTTCCCCTGGAACAAAAGTTGCTGTTTCAACCCAGTTGAGCAGATCATTTTCACAGATGTTTCAGCGACATCAACAAAGCCTGTGAGCCACCCAATACTGTCAGGGCCTCACTGGGTAGACTTTCATTCCTTTGATCTCTGGAAGGTAGGACTGCCCGAGCTCACAGGAAGGTGAGGCAAGCCCCCAGTGCTGGGACACCAGGCAATTTCTAAGGCTAGAGTGCCTTTCTCAAAGAGTAGGAGCATGTCATAGTCATTTGCTGATGACCTTAGCTGCAGAGTCAATATTGGCTGTAGGCAGCAGAATTTAGAAGGCTATGGCAAATGTCTATGGCATCATTAAAACCTGCTGGCTAATTTAAGGTAGTCCAGTTTTGAAACTGAGCTAATTGTAATTTGCAAGCAGTTGTAATAAACACTACAGAGTGATCTCTTGTACACTTTGCCCAGTTTCCTCCAGTGGTAACGACCATAGTATACTAACAAACAGGATATTGACATGGATACAATCCAACAATCTTGCTCAGAGTCCCTAGTTTTACTTGTACTCACACACACATGTGTGTATTGTATGTATGTGAGGATGTGTATATATTAAGTTCTATACAGTTTTATCATTTTCTAGGTGTATATATCTACCACCACTGTCAGGATACTGAACAGTTCCAACACCACAAGCATCCCTTGTGTTGCCAGGTTATAACCACACCCACTTCCCTACCGCCCCTCATCATCCTTAAACAACCACTAATCTGTTCGCCAGTTCTATATTTTGCCATTTCAATAATGTTATATAAATGGAATCATATACTAGTTAATCTTGTAAGAAATAGACGTTATTTTTAGAGCAGTTTTAGGTAGGTGCACAGCAAAATGCAGCAAAGGGTACAGAGAGTTCCCATATACCCCCTGCCCCAACGCGTGCATAGCCTCACCCGTTACCAACATCCCTCACGAAAGTGGCACATATATTACAATTGATAAATCTACATTGACACATCAGTATCACCTAAAGTCCATAGTTTAAATATTTTATATAGGATTCACTTTTTAGTGTCGTGTATTCTATGGGTTTGGATAAATGTATAATGATACATCATAGTATCACGTAAAATAATTTCACTGTCTTAAAACTTCTCTATACTCTGCCTATTCACCCCTCCTTCCCCCTACAAACACGGATCTTTTTACTGCCTCCATAGTTCTGCTTTTGCAGAATGGTGTAGAGTTGGAATCACACATATCATAGCTGAATTTCAGAGTTGGCTTTTCTTACACAGTATGATTCTCTAGAGACTCATCCAGGTTGTTGCTTATATGAATGGTTCCTTTTTTTCACTCATAGTATCCCATGATATGGATGTACCACAGTTTGTTTAGCCATTCACCTGTTGAAGAACATCTGAACTGATGCCAATGTTTGGTTATTGTGAATAAAGCTGCTAGGTACCTTCATGTATAGGTTTTGTGTGAATGCAAGTTTTCATTTCTCTGGGTTAAAGGCCCAGGGGTACAATTGTTGGGTTGTATTGTAGTTGACTATTTAGTTTTATAAGAAACTGCCAAATTGTTTTCCAGGGTGGCTGTTATCAGTTTAAAATTCCACTAGCTATATATGAGGGATTCAGTTTCTGAACATAGCTTTGCCAGCGTTTGGTGTTGTCACTTTTTTATTTTAGCCATTCTGACATGTGTGTAGTGAAACTACATTGCAGTTTTAATTTGCATTTCCCTAATGGCTAAAGATATTGAACATCTTTTCATGTGTTTATTTGCCATCTGTATATCCTCTTTCCATGAACTTTCACAGAGCAAAATTTTAAATTTTGATGAGGTCCAATTTATCGATTTTCTTTTTATGGATTGTGCTTTTGGTATCAATTCTAAAAACTCCTCTTAGCTCTATATTCCAAAGAATTACTCTTGTTGTTGATTATTTTGTTTGTTTGTTTTTTCCAAAAAAGTTTTACAGTTTCAGGTTTTATATTTAAATCTATGATCTACTTTGAGTTAATTTTTGTATAAGGTATAAAATTTAAATCAAGGTTGATTTTTTTCTTTTTTTCTTTTTGCCTATGGATGTTCAGTTGCTACAAATCATTTGTTGAAAGGCTATCTTTCCTTTATTGAATTGTTTTTGTAGCCTTGTCAAAAATCAGTTAAGCATATTTATGTGGGCTCATTTTTGGCTCCTCTATTTAGTTACATTGATTTATGTGTTTTTTACTAAGGTAGTCTATGTTTGTGATCTAATTTGATGAGTACATGTACTTTAAACCAATTCACTATAACTTATTTTTAAGATCAATAGTTTGTGGTTATTCCAGATTTTTCTTGTTTTTAAAAAATAACTGGTGAATCCAAAAGCAAGATCATGAAAAGAACTAAAATTTATTGGGAGCTTATTATTTGCCAGGTATTATTTTCAGTACTTTCTTCTTGTAGTATTTAATTTGCCCAGCAACCCTAAGCAATAGGTACTATCCTTATTTTATAGATGAAGAAACTGAAACACAGATGAATTGAAGACTACACGACTCTTAAAACAGAATATGCACTATCACTCTGGAGATAGTACTATTATTCATAGTGTTAGACAAGCTCTTAGAGAAGGGTACATATTTATACCTTGTAGAAGCCCAGGTAATATTGTTCACCAAATCTATTTTACTGTCATTATGAAAGCTTGCACCTACATTTTGCTGACCCACTATAAAAATAAAAATGTCATTTAAAAACAAAATGTGACTGACTACTTGAAACTGCACAGAATTTTCTGAAAGACATCTTTGAATGATAGTTACAGAACTTTGCTGACTTTCCCTTGCTGCTTGATGATCTTTACTTTGCTAATATCCACCTTATTTTTGTATTGATTATAATCAAAAGGCATGAAAGAAAAAGTTTATTATTTTTAAGACCCTAGACAATGTGTATATTGAGCTACTGTTATTTCTCCATAGTTTTGTTTAAATTATACATAGTATATGCAGAAGTTGTTGCATTAATCCTTTTGTTAGTGAACTTAGACTTTTTTTTAGCAGTGAACAGAAAAATGACTTTCCATGAAGCCCTCCCCAGTCGGGTGTTTAATGAAAAATTTATATAACTCTGTAAATGTATTCAGTGAAAGCCTTTGTCAATATTACGAAGGAGTTTTTTTTCTAAATTACTGTTTTAATGATTGTTTTGTTATAGAAGTTATTTTTCTTACTGTTACTGTAGTATTTTCTTTCATTTTTATTGTGGTATTGACATTTGGCATTTTCCTGTTATTACATATTATTAGTTGTGATGGGCTAAATAATGACTCCATTGAAGATATCTATGTCCTAATCCCTAGAACCTGTGATTGTTACCTTATGTGGAAAAAGGGACTTTTTAGATGTGATTAATTTAAGGATCTGGAGATGGGAGATTATTCTAGATTATCTGGGCAAGCCCTACATGCAATCACAAGAGACTTCATAAAAGAAAGGTGAAGAGAGTTTTGTGAAGTATCTGTGATGATAGAAACGATAGATGGAAGTGATGCAAGAAAGACGTCATGAGCCAAGAAATGCAGACGGCCTCCAGAGTTTAGCACTCTTCCCAGAGCCTCCAGAAGGAATCAGCCCTGCTGACACCTTGACTTTAGCCTCATGAAACTGATTTCAAAATTCCAGTGTCTAGGACTGTAAAATAATACATTTACATTGTTTTAAGCTATCACATTTGTGGTTACAGGAACCGTAGGAAACTAATTATAGCTGTCTTCTACACAGGTAGAGTGACAGAATACTGCAAGCGCAGTCTGATTTGAAACATGTTGAGGCCAGAAATTCCTGAAAATTAGTTTAAAGTGGTTGATTGTGCAGTTATTTTCCTTCTGATACAGAGATATTTAAAAAGGTGGCTTGTTTCACTTTTGAGGCCAGGGAAGCAGGTGAGAGGAGAACCTCTGGGATGATATCAAAGGGAACAGTTGGCCTGGATCAGGACAAAGCAGGTAGGAAACTTCAAGATACAGTTCCAGGGACATGTTCTTATTTGGCAAGTCAAAGTTTTAAGGAAGGAAGAAAGCTAAAGGGCAAGTTGAAGATGGAGTAGAAAAGCAAAAAAAAAAAAAAAAAGAGTAGCAGGGGGTCAGTGGAGTGAGAAGCTGAGTTAGGTGAGGCTATAAAAGTTGGTGTCGATTAAAGACTCACCAGATGAACTGGATGTGGCTCAAGGTTACTTTCACTTGGGTCGCCTAGCAAACAACTATGTAAATCATGCCATTAGGAAAGTACACAAATGAATGTATGCATGCAAGGAAGATGCCTACCTTGCTCCTTAGGGAGCTGCCACCTAATCCTGTGATACTGCTGCCTATGGGGAATTTAAAGACCACCGGTTCAGAAGAAACGAGACACCTGAGTCTTCTCTGCTTTTTAATCAGTTGGTCTATGGGTGGGGACATGGCATATCAATGGCTCACTTCCTGCTGGTAAAGGCATTCCTACCTGTGCCGTAGTCACATATGTCTGTGTCCTATTTTTTGTTGTGTTTGGCTCTACAGCAAACCTGGACATAACCTACCACATATGCTTTCCAAGTGTTACAGAATGATATTTAATAAAAATTTCATTTCACATTCTCATTTTCTTAATAATTGAGTTTATATTGTAGTAGCGTCCCTCCTTTATTTCCCCCAAAAGGGGAGGAGGATCCACTCACGTTTGAGCTCATCTGGAGTTCTTGTCAGCTAAAAAAGGAAAGTAGAAAACTCTCTGTTACTGGGTTGAGAGGGAGAGGAAGAGAGAGCAAGGCATGAAACAAGACTGTCTTGTCTCTTTCTTCCCAGGGTATATGCCAGGAAACTCTCAAGTCCCTTCTCACATTCTGCATGGTACCAAAACAACATGGCACTGTCATAGTGGGAGATTAGACTTGGTTGAGGAGGGCGTTGTAGGCCTGAGGGTGGAATACCCTCAGATATTGAGCGTGTGATACTGAGAGAGCAGCCTGACGTTCTCAGGCTTCCTGTGGGGATAAGGAAATCTGCTGTAGCCTAAAGGGTTCCATGGTTGGGGCACGGAGGTGCAGAGTATACAGCCTAGAGATGCTAAGATACTATGCAAAATCAGCCTTATTTTAGCAGAGACCTGTGAGGCAGACATAGGGGATCATGTGAAATGAGGGACATTTTCAAGGAGGAGATGGAGCTCTGAAAAGCAGGTACAAGTGTACATCAGACATCCCTTGTACTGGTTCCAAAATAAGTGAGCTCACGAGGATTTAGATCAAGTGGAAAAGGGAGAATGTAAATACATGATCCCTGAGCTTACAGCCTTGAGCTTACAGCTCAAAACAGGATGAAGTTAGTTATAAAAATAAATATGCATTACACATTTTTTTTTGCACATTTGAATTGAAGAGTGTAAATTTTAACCCTCATCACCCATGTTAAATCTTTAATTTGTTCTTAAATCCACTCTCCCTATGTTCCAGGACTGTATGCTTTACTCTCTGCCTTATTACTCACAAATGTACTCTGCAAAGATTGGTTGTCATTGACTTCATACTTACCAAACCTAATGACCTCTCTGCAGTCCTTATTCTATATGATTTCTGTGCTGGTCCAGGAACTATCTGTCCTCAGATTTCTCCTCATTTATACCCTGCCCTGTGTTATATGTTGGGATCTGAGCCCTGTGGGCTGTGTTTCCTGGTCTCCCCTATGACTCGCTCAGGCTGGGTTGAGGCAGGGGGAGGTAATGGTAATGGAGGTAATGAAGACTGTAAGAGGACATTTCTGCCAAGTCCAGTATCTGAATCATCCCCGAGTCTGCTTTGACTGTTTTCTTTATTCCCTTGATTTTTAGACGTATTTTAGTATCTTTTCAAAGGTCTATAAATTTTGATTATTGCATGATGTTAGAATGGATGGTTCATTGTCTTCCCCTACCCCCAGCCTCAAACATGTTTCTTAATGATTGTACAGCGCTTCACTTACGGAGAACAGACTTCAAATGTTTATTGGCTAAATGAATAGGTAGAAATATGGGGTGAGGTAATGGAGACCCTCCTCCTGAGGGAATGATCAGAATAAACTTTTTTGCCAAGATTCGGATATCCTGCTGAGAATCACTCTCTGTAAGTGTTATTCATGGAAGTGTCATCTTCAGTTGTATTCATGCAGACAAAAAGGTGAGAAGCTTTGCTCTCTGGAGAAGAGAGCTTCCTCTACAGATCTGCTTCTTGACTCATTGGAAAGTCATAGGACTGGACTGAAAATTAAAGTACATCCAAAAACAGTACAAGTGTAGAGACAGTGCTTCTCAAACTTTCCCTCCTAAGTATCCATCAGGGCAGAGGAAAGTAAATATGTACAATACATCTGGACCTGAGCTGGAGGTAACAGTGGTATGGATCTGGAAGCAAGCTGCCATAAGCTGAGAGTTTATCTTTAGAATTAATTTAAATGTAAATTGTATTCAAATTGTTCATGTGTTTAACAGGAAAGTCTTCTACTTTGAAGCAAGTTGATTTTTCTCAACACATGGCATGAGTTTTACTCTGAGACTTTGTGTATCCACTGCCACTCTGCTTCCCAGCGGCTGCTCTGCATTCTCCATGCTTCTTCCTTGGAAAGAACAGCACTAGGGTACAGAGAGATCACTTGCTGGTAGCAGATCTCTTTCTAAGAGAACATGCTGAAAGTGGAATAGAGCTGGAGGCCATCAGGTGCTTGTAATGGAGGGCAAGAGAGAAAGTTTGTCATGGGCATGAGAAAGTCACTGAAAGGTTAGGGTGGGAATACCTTTGGCTTTTTCCTTTGGCTAGTCCTGGTGTCAGAATTTTGAGTAGTATGTATTTATTTATTTATTTATTTATTTATTTATTTATTTATTTATTTTTACGTTTTTAATTTTCTTTTCTTTTTTTTTAAATTTTATTATTTTCAGGTGTACAAGACAAAGCAATACTTAGACGTTTATCATTTATATCCCTCACACTGTGTGACCCCCCCCCCATCCACTATCCCTCTGATTTTGATTAATATGAGCTTTTCCCTTCAATAATTCTGAATGGCTCCAACTTCATGTTACAAAACTGTCAGTAAGAGAAAATCTGATTTTGCTAGATAATCTGTGTGTTTCGCCCAATCTACAACTGTACATCTAACTGCAGCTTCAACATCTGCTTAAAATTTTTGCCATGGTCCCAGAGGATGAAAAGTCACATATCAGTTTCGTCTGGTAAGGTTGACAGTCCTCTCAGTGCACTTCACCTTTGCTCTTACCAGGTACGTACAATCTTATTTAGGAGAGAAGTGCTGAGATGGGGGAAAATAGAAGCCTTGAATACACCGCAAATCTGATATGCAAATTTTATCACTGTTGCATGATTTCCTAAAGATCATTTTGAGGCACTCCAGGATGTGATTAATTTTAAGGGCAATATGGGATGTTGTCTACCGAATTTAGAGGCTCTTGAGGGATAAATGAACCTGTCTGTTTTCTTATTACCCAGGTGATTTTCAAATATAAAATGGAAGCATAACAGTTAGAGTAAAATATTATAGTATCTTATTTTTACTGGAGTATAAACTATACTAGCTGAGCTGTAGGATAAATGAACCTATTGCATTATAGTTCAAGCTAATAAAATGAAAATACATTAAATTCTACTCTTCTATGTATCACAGGAGTGTATTGTACCTATTGGAGAAAAGGTTCTATTGTTTCTCCCTCTCTCTCAGTGTTTCTCTCACTCTCTCTCTGTCTCTCTCATTGTTTCAAACTATTCCAGATTTTCCCAGCCATAATTTACCACTTCTTTATCAAAACTTATATTCTATAACATTTGCAGCAATCATTTGTCAATTGGTCTTGTAATGTGTTATTTTAAAATTGATATTTAGATTCTGTATTATTACACAGCTAGTATATTTTCTTCCTAACTGGATTACATGCCTTCAGAGAATAGGAACTATGATTTCCTTTTTGTATTACCCAATGGCCCTAATGTAGTTCTCAATGAATATTTTATTGAGTTTCAATTATACATATAGACACTTTTTAACCAATGAAAGAAAATGGAGTTTCACAATATTTAGCAGTTACTCAAGGTGTCAGGTTATTTTCCTCATCATGGTTGACTACCCAATGCCAAATCATTTCATGAACATTATTGTGAATATAATTTTTAAGGCAGAATTGTGCATGGTGGTAGCTAGAGTGGGTAAGTTCTTTTTTTTTTAGTTCACAGCACTATGCTATTTTTCTCCTGGACACACAGAAAGACATATATTTCTCAGTATTCATTTGCATCTGAGTGGTCTGTGTCACTGAGCTCTTCCAATGGAAGTTGAGTGGAAGTGACATACAAGGTGTGATGAAACCATACAGTGAACGTATAAATAAAACAAAATTTATTATAGCAAAAGACACATTGCCATTAATACCCCTCAAAATACCCCCTCACTTCAAACACACTTATCCCATCATTCTTGCCACTTTCTGAAGCAGTTCTGGGAGTCCTCTTTCACGAGTGTCTTTAGTTGCACTGTCGTAGCTGCCTCAATGTCCTGAATCATTTTGACTTTGGGGAAGAGCCAGAAGTCGCACGGTGCCAGATCTGGTGAATAAGGTGGATGAGGACAAAACATAATGTTTTTATTTGACAGAAATTGCCATATACCAACAGGATGTGTGACATGGAGCGTTGCCACGATGGAGGATGATTTACAGCACACTTGAAAACATAGCTTCTCTCGACCGTAGCTCACGGTTGACTGCACTGAACAAGTTGAAACTTGTCACGCACAGTTACTAAGGTTCGACATACCAATTCCTGTATTGAAGATCCCTGCCTTTCCATTGAATGGTACTCGGCAGCAGCATTCATCATATTTTGTTATTACAAGAGAAAGGCTCCATGTCACACATTGCTTCTGGTAGGGCCATATCTGTCAAATAAAAATATTACGGTGTGTCCTCATCTACCTCATTCACCGCATCTGGCATCATGTGACTTTGACTTCTGGCTCTTCCCCAACGTCAAAATGACCATGAAAGGTAAACATTTTGAATCAATTCAGGACATTGAGGCACCCATGAAACCGCAACTAAAGACACTCACGAAAGAGGACTTCCAGAATTGCTTCAGAAAGTGGCAAGAATGATGGGATAAGTATGCTCAAAGCAAGGGGGAGAGTATTTTGAAGGGGATTAATGGCAATGTGTCTTTTACTGTAATAGATTTTTAAAAATTTAAACATTTACCATATTGTTTGATCATACCTTGTATTTTACTTATAGGTTTGGCCACAAAAAGTCCCTGTGCAACCTTCCTTGCTCTTTCCCCATAACCACACAGCAGGAAAGGAAGGCTTTTGAGATGATGGAACATACAATGGAAATATCCCAAATCCTGCGGTGACCACTTGGAGGAACTTCCCAGGAAATCTCTTGGCCTGAAATTTCAGCTCTGGATTTTGAGCTAGACTATTGTATAAAGTTGCTGAGAAATTGGGGTTGTCTGTCACAGGTTAATATTGAGTAACACATGTTGAAAAGTCAGTGATAGGGGTTACAGGAAGAGCTGCAATTAGAGGAAAGCAAATGAGAGGAGGAAGGGAGGGAGATCGGAGCCAAGTAATGTGGTCTTCAGTTGGGTTCCGTCAAAGGGATGATCGGAAGTAAGATGTTGCTGGAAGTGTTAATGGCTATAGGAACTTGAAGAATGGAGGTGCCAAATGTTTAGTTAAAATGTTTTTAGAATGTAACACTTGATACATATAAAAGAATGTATAGTGATTTTTAGTTTTGAAGCATAATAATAAAATGAACACTGGTGAACTTGCCACCCGGCCTAAGAATGAGAATGTTATTATTATTATTATTGCAGCTGCAACTATATGAATGCTTTTTAGAAACATGATGGAAAAAAGCAAGTCTCAGAAGATTATATACCAGATGATAAATTTTTATAAAGCTACAAAAAACATAACAAAATAATGAGGCATTTAAGGATACATACATGCTTAGTTTTTAAGTTGCTATGCTGTGCTCTTTTGCCCTAAACCTTCTGTACAACCTTTTTTTGAATTTTGTTGATACCCTGGAAGGATGAATTCTGAAATTTAATGAGGAAAGAGACATATATAATAACATGGGCCTGTAGCCTTCTCAAAGTGTGTTCTGTGGGCTAGCAGGATTGGGATAACTTTAAATCGTGGTAGACATTGAGAATCTCAGCACCAATGAGACCTACTGAATCAGAATCTGCATTTTTAATAAGGTCCTAGGTGATTTGTATTTACATTCAAGTTTGAAAAACACTGGACTATATCAACTCTCCAGAATCACTGCTTTTTCCCTTCTCCTGAGTTGGCTCGATATACAGTGTTCATCAGATAGTCCCACGGGGCGCAAAAGAAAGGCGCAAGGAATGAATGTTTGAATACCCACCTTGAAAAACAGACATATCTAGGCTTATCTTTTCTTCTTCCTCATGCCTGGATTCTGTTATAGTCAGGCTTATGGTAGCAGGAGTCACTGACTTACATAAATTCCTAAATCACTGTAATTGTTTTTAAGCCTATGTCAGTAGCATGATGCCTTCTAAGGATATACCAGAGTGCCCATTATTGGTTATACTCCCACTTAACGCCATGCTCCTGGAGAGGATCATGCATTACAAGCTGGGTTGGGGTGCAGGAGTGATTAGGATGAAGTGCCACTGTGTTCCATCCTCCCCTGGCACCTCTGTCTATCTGAAGTGCTGGGTGAATTTTCCACACTAATAAATGACCTTGCTGGCTGCTCATGCATGCCAGAAAACATTAATTTGATCCAATTTTCACTGTGTACCGATAGGGATCCTGTTAAGAATAGGATTAAAAGATGAGATTAGACATTTCCTTAACTAGATTTTTTAAAAAAGGACAGTCTCTTCAGTTCTGTAAAATGAGCTGACATGTGGCATCAAATTCATTGCTGTTATCTGTCATAGGCTTTTCTGAGATGAATTATGAATGCTAAACTTTGTTAGAGATATGGCTCAATCTTAACATTGCAAATGTACGAGTAGACCAGAAGGAATGTAATTGTTTTATCGGAATGACTTTGGTTTGTGGAAGTAAAATTAACGGAAGAGATAGCTCATGCCACCAGAACTTTCCATTTAGGTTTTGAAAGTCTAACTTTCAAAGTCTACCTTTTTTGAAAGTCTGAAAAATGTAAAGATGAAATACACCAAAAATAAATCAATATAAAAGAGATTAAAGAATAAACGAGACAACTTCTCATTCAGCATGGTGGAGAGCATATATACATTCACTACCACTTCGTCTGAAAGCTTTATGAAATAGCAACATAGAGATTTAAAAAAAAGTCACAAGCCCCAAGTACAAAAACGAGAGGAAAAAAATACAACATAATTAAAAAGGGGAAAAAAGCAGATTGTTGTGGTTATCTATTGCTGCATAATCATCTTAACAGTTAATGGATTTAAACAAGAACAATTTTATCATGCCTCATAATTTTTGTGGTAAAAATTTGGGGCAGGGTTCAGTTGGGTGATTCTTCCATTCCATATGGCACTGACTGTGGTCCCTCAGGGGTGTTTGTCAGGGCACTGAGCTGATACAGAGTATCCAGGATGGCTTTACTCATGTACTTTAGCAGAGGCAGCTGGGAGTCTGGGCTCAGTTGGGTCTCCTTCTCTCTCCATGAAGTCTCAGTCAGGCCTTACTGTGTCGCTTCTCCTGCAGGGTGGTTTAATTGTTTACTTGGCAGCTCAGGGCTCTTAGACTGAGTCCAAGAGACAAGCTGTTGAGGCTTACTCTGTGAGGGCCTGGTCTGACAACTAGCACAGCTCTATTTCAGCCATATATTATTAGAGTAGTAGTCTCAATAGAATAAATAGGGCAACAAGTTTATGGCTATCTTTAATCTGTTTCTTAGCTATATAATTGGTAACAGACTTAGAAGACCAGAGGAATCTGAACCCCAAGCCAACAGTGAGGGAGACACAAAGGTCTGCTGAGTCTGCCATGGAGCTCTAGAAAGGTTTAGGAATTTCAGGTACTTCTGAAAAGAGGGAGAGGGGTACAAGCAGGGCCAAAAATGTAAGGACTGGTTGAAAGTCTGTACAAAGAGTTAGATCCCCTCCCACAGTTTGCTGAGCCCCTTCTCCATACTGAGAGGAAGCTAGAGATTTAATTTCCAGAGAAGTTGAACCAGACTCTGGATTTGGGCACAACTAAAAGCAGGGGAAGCATACAGAAAACAAAGATATTAAATTAAAACATACATGTTGTGCCATGAAATCTCCTTCCCCTCATTTCCTAAATTAGCTCTGATAATACGGGCAGACTCTTAGATAAGAATTGGAGGGTTCCTCTCTGGCAAAATTTGCTAGTCCATGAGAAAATGTCTACAGATGTTGACAGTTGGGGATCCATTGAAATGGTACCATCAGATCCACATTAGCGAAGCAGTCAACAGTCCTATCTATACATAGAACATCTACTCAGCTTTTTACTACCTCACTCATAAAATGAGCAGACAGTCAAGTATCGATAGACATTTGAGGCAGTTTTTATAGCACGTGGAGGCCAAACCAAATAAGTAGAAATAAAGAACATGGGACAAATAAAAAATGTAAAGAATGAAGTAAAATAACAAACCTGTAATTAATATCCCTAAATACAGGAAAAAATATATTCCATAAATGAAATGGATATTGAGTAAAAAATTAGACTTCTTGGAGATGAAAACTATGGGATAGGAAATATAGAATTCAATAGAATATTTGAAAGCTACATTTGAGGATTTTTTTTGAGTTAAACAATCCAAAAGATGAAAAATAGTTAAGAAATTTTAAGAAAATTAGAAAGTTCAAGAGGTTCCCTATCCAGACAATAGAATAAACAGAGAAAACACGGGATAAACAATTGAACCGATACATCAGGAAGATGCCCCATATCTGAGGGATATGAATTGCTATACTGACAGGGACTACTGAGGGATCACAGAACAACGGATGAGAAAGGATCCATGTTATGGTACATCATTATGAAATTTCAGAAAACGAGGGACAAAGAGAAACTCCCCCTAAAATTTCCAAGGAGTGAAGAAATTGACCAGGATTAAAAACTACACATCTTTTCATGAACCACACTGGCTGTTGGAAAACAATGGAGTAATACCTATATTCAAAATTCTAATTGAAATGATTTCCAGTTTGGAATTGTATGCTCAGCTAAGCTATCAACCAAGTGGGTAGAAAAAAGGCATAATGCTTTTAGCTGGTTAAAATGTGCTAGAATGTATTCAGGGTCCCTAAAAGTTTAGGTGATCATTTTTCTTTTTTTTTTTTGCATTCCACTCTCAATTAGACTGTAAGTTTCCTAAGGGATGTGATATTTATTTTTAATTTGTCCTGCACAGCATCTGTATAAGGTAGGCATTTATGAAGGGTGTTTGTGAATAAGTGGGATCTACTTTGAATCATGATTAATTGAAATGCTGAATATAATAGTGTTGTTTTGACATGCAAGTAACTTATTCCCTTAGTTGCCATTTCTTGATACCATATCTAATATTTATTCTTGACTTTTTTTCATGATCGGTGTCTATAAAAAAACTTTTGTCTTCTTATTCTCTCATTTGGTCCAATAGTTTAAAGAATTTTGTTGCTTGAATGTTTAGGAAGAAGAGTAGAATATGATGCTCACATTTGTTATAACAAAATACTTTCAGAGTCGTTTGTGATGGTATTGACCTGATAACAGTGAGTGCCAACCAATTAAAGACAAAATTTGAAATATCCCATTTTAATTACTATCCAGACCAGTAATCAGGTGCTTAATTACTCGCAGCATTATTGTTGGTAATAAAGTGTGTACTGCCACCATTGGATAGGAGCTGTAGGAAATAGGGGAACAGGCTGTTGGATTCACACTGTGGAGGAAGGTGGCTCTGGACCCTAGGGTAACAGCTCTAGGAGAACTCAGGGATCTCTCTGAGGATCTGGAACTCAGAAAGACTGTCAGCCAGAATTGTCAAAACCATAGATCAAGAGGGACAGGAAAGAGAAAGTCAGCTTGTATCAGATGAAAACATGTTTTTGGTCTTGAGAGAATGCAGACTTCAGAATGATAGGAAGAAAAACTGGCTTCAGGTGACTGAGCAGAAATACTCAGAATTAAGGAATATAGGAAGCCACTCACTAACCAGCGACACCTATTTGTTTTTATTCTGCATACACCTAAGAGTAAATGTGTGTAATTTTTTCTGCTTGTAGCAAAGCTATTTTTTTTTTCCTTTTTTTGCTTTTAAGAAGAGTTCCCTGAGAGTGTGGGATATTTGAGTTCCCATTGGGGTTATTATAGGGGATGTGGCAAGAGTTTCATACCGCTAGCAGGAGTCCAAAAGAGAGTCTTTTGTGACCTCACACACCCTAATTAACATGCAGTCATATGATGGAGGCTTTGATTACTCACTCTCCCAAGGCAATGCCAAGGCTATTGCTGCCACTGTATTCACCCTGAGCTAATCATCGACAAATGCTGTGGTGTGCTGGGAGCTGTCCAAGTACAAAGACTAGGACATGTGGGGCCATGAAGAATGGATGTCTTTGTGGTAGAGATGCCAGTGGTCTCTTCCCTACGCACACCCTTTCCTTAGGGAATCCGCCTTCCACTAATCCTTGGAAGGGTTGACCCTATGTATTACATGACTTCATCTTCCAAGCTAAGCCTGGAATTTGGAGTTGGGATACCAAGAGCTTGATTCAAATAAACAGTGGGCTCTATAGGCTCCTGGGTAGGCTCTCTACCCAGGAGATCATGCAAACATGGGACTTGTGGCCTTCTTGGCCACATGCAGTCATGGAGAGAGAGGGAACAAAAAAAAGAAATAAAGACTAAGCTCATGCTTTTAAGAGTGCTGTCTGATGGAGAGTTGATATTGACTGGCTTTTCAAATCCAGTTCTTATTCATAGGAGTCCTGACTTTACTTAGATACTTTGAGGGTGTAAACTTAAATTACCTTCCACCTCTAATAGCTTGAGTGGGATTCTCCCCTTACAATGGTCAATTCACATTTATTATTCCATTCAGTTGTTCTAACCTGCAGTAAGGTTGACGCATCTGCTGACCAGTTAAGATAACATATGGTTACCAAATTCTAGTCTACTGTAATCACATGATTTCATAGTTACTTGGATTTTATCTGTCTCCTTTAGAAGACTGAACTCCCTGAATTATTAAACAAGGAATTTACCCCAGTTTGTTTCACATAATAGATGGCCAATTGCTGTTTGAAATTGGGTATTGCCTGAGCTATAGTAAACTTGGTTTACGAGAAATATGTTTGGCTTAATATTCTGAGAGAACAATATCCCTAACACTAACTATTGTCATAAATTCCTTTCAAAGTTCTGTTTATATGATAACTAGCTGTGTGTATGTTACAGTGTGAGCCTCTGACCCAGACTTTACTGTGTTAAGGATGTCAGGTCTTTTGTGACTTATGGAGGAATTAGTTCTAGGGTCATCAGCCTGCTTCTCAACAACAGGAGTGAGGAAGTGAACCAGGCAGCGTGTGGCCAGAAGCCTTTGGTCATTATGATTTCAAAATAGCCATTCTGATTCCAAATGGTATGTAGGGCAGATGGAAGGCTCCTCCAGCTTTAAGAACATTTGGCTGTATCACTATACATTTAATTATTTGGCAATTGGTCAGTAGAATAATTTTTAGAAAGTAAGCTGTCTAATTTCCCCTTTTCCAAATTGAAAAAAAAATTGCCTAGACAAGAGCATAAGTGTAATATCATTTAATTAAGCTGCCTATTTATTGGTTTTCCCAAGAGACTTCTTTCTGCTTTTCCTGTAATACGTTATAACATTACCATAATGAGATTTTATTATTTCTTATTTTCCACATGCATTGCTCTGATAATTGGAAAAAGTCAGAAATTCCAACTATTGAAATGAGTGACCTTTACATTTGGAAAACTAATTCGTTGGACCATTTGACATAAATATAGGCGCTCTCATCATGTCACTGAAAACATAAAATTCATGGTCAATTTAATTTTTTTGCTAAAGGAAATTATGTAGCTAATTAAAATATGAATTTATAGCTTTCTGTTTCATTTTCTGTCACTCTTTTTTTTGGCCTCTCCCCAAATTTAATAACAACTTTTTGATACTTAGTTTTGCATTTGAAAATTTGAAGATTTTATGTGTAAGCAATAATCAGTGTCCAGGAAATTAACAGCAAATGAGTCACAATGGATACAGCCTGGAAAAAGTGCATGATTTATTCGCCTTCCAGCCCAGGTTCCTCCCAGACTTCCTATTGTGTATTCGAGGTTTTGTTCTTCTCCTTCTTTCCCTTCCTTCTCCTATTCCTCCCCCTCCTTCTCCTCCTACTCTTTCTTCTTTTCTCCCTCCTTCCTCTCCTCGTTTTCTTCCTTCTTCCCCTTCCCTTTTTCTGTCTCTTCTTCTTATTGCAAATTACATCAATTTGTACATTTGAGAAAGCAACAGTGCCCAGCAGCTGGTTTCTCGGTATTTCCTTATTTCCATTTCAGGCTCTCAAGCCTTGGGTTATTGCCTTGATTAGTTTTCAGCCTAGTCCTTGGTCCTTTTGATGAGAGGGAAAATGCATTTATATACAAAGGACTGCCAGTGCCAGCACACCTGACTCTCCAGCTGTGGGCAGGAACCACTGAGTGCTCAGGGAAGGCAGTGTCTCTTCCCATGGACACGAGCTGAGGGCTCCAAGAGTCCCCGGGACAATTCCAATTAGCCTCAAATCCTGCTTGCTTTGCGTTACATTAAAAGACGAGGTGTCCCAGATTATCCTTCATTTCAAAAATTCTCCTCTTATTCCTGAGGACATACTCTGGTCTGATGCTGTCTCCTACCTCTCCCTGTCCATCCCACTCTACCCCTGGGAACCCAGGTTGGTCATCTGGAAACTACTCAACATCTTTTACCCCTTGTCTGATTGTTCCCATCACATTCTTGTTAGAGTGACACCAGCTTTTACTGATACCACTTTGTCTGCAGCCCCTCTAGAGGCAGCTGTATTTTCTCTCGTACTCCGCGTGAACCTTAGGGCTGGAAGGTGAATAGATGACCTCTTATCCTTCTTCACTGTCTACTGACCTTCCTTTCCTTCTTTCGAACCCCTAGTTATTTTTGGCTTATGATTTCAGATTTTACTGTTCCTCACCTTCCTGATGCCGTCTGTCCTCTTCCCAGCTGCCTCCTCTCACCCCTGGATGAGTTTAACCATGGCTCACTCCTTTCTGTCTTCCACTTCTGTTGTTGCTGTGCTCGACTCTCAGTTGCTTGACTTTCTTAGCTCCAGGCGTCTCCTCTCCATCTTGTCTGCCTTCTTGATTCCCATATACAGTTATATCCAAAGCGAGTGTCACGAGTAACTATACCACCTCCAACATTCCATTTTCCTGCTTGATTGCCTCTCGTATTTCCACTTTGATACTTCTAGCTTTTAAAGACTTCCCATCAACGATCCTTCCACAGTTTTGCTATTTGGAACCTTTTAATGTCTTTTCTCCCCTTCTTATTCATCTTAGAGTCAATGTTTTGGCTCTATAACCATCCCTTTGCTGACATCTTTAACTTTCTTTACTTCCTCCTCCTCCACTGTCCGCATGTGAGCACACTTCAGCCCTTTGCAAGCCGTGACCTACGTATCCTGGCCCTATAGCAGAGCAGCTGAACAGTGCTGGGTAACAATCACACTGTGATGCTGAGTGGCCTCACTTCAAGTTGAGGACCGCAAATCTCAAAAGCATTAAGCACTGTCAGAAAATCCCATTTCACTGTTTTTGTAAATTCACCTTCGTCCTCCGTAGATGACTATTTCACACCTTCTTTTCTCCCCTCCAATCTCAAAACACCGCTTTTTCATTCTTACTCCCAATCGATGATTTGGCCTTATCTTTCCTAGAGAAAATGGATACAATCAACAAGAAATACCTCATTTTTCTATCACCTGCCTGTACCTGTAGCCGCAGACTCGGCCTCTTCTTCTCTATTGCTCTTGGCTTGTGGTCCTGCTCAGCGTGCTTTCTCACATTGTTCTTAGGTTTGCCAGCTCCATTTCTACACACATCTCTAATATTGGCATGCCCAGAGTTTATTTTTTCAGCCTCTAATCTTCTCTTGCTACACTTTGCTCAGGAGAGCCTGTTTAGCCCATGGCTTTAAATGCCGTCTATGTGCTGATGGCTCCCGAATTTCCATCTCCATCCCTGAACTCTGTCCTGACCATCGGAATCATACATCTGACTGCTTGCTCAGCATTTTCACTTGGGTGTCTTTTAGCCTTCTCTAACCTAACATGGTTAGGACAGAACTCTTAGAACTCTTAGTTTTATCGAAAAGAAAAAAAGACTATCTTTTCTCAATTCTTCCGCATATCAGTGAATGGTACCCTCATTGACCCAGTGATTGTTCATGCCAAAAAAACATGGAAATTATTCTTGAATCCTCTTTTCCCCTCACTGTCCTTATTGAATCCATCAGCAAGTCCAGTTGCCTGTATTTCTGAATTATATCCCAAATTTGACCATATCTTATCATTTTCAGTGCTACAAACCTAGACCAAATTGTCACTATGTTTTACCCAGGCACTTAAAATTTCATGAAAGTACTGTAATTAATTTTCCTGTGTTTGCTGTCTGCTTCCCCACATTAGAATTTAAGCTCTTTGAGGGCAGGGACTTTGTCTTGGTCACGGTCATGTCCCTAGCATCTACCTGTACCTGGCACTTACTAAGGTGTCAACAAATGTTTCCTCCTGACTGATATTTCAATCTATGGACTCTGTCTTTCAGAGTAATCATCAAACTATATGGAATATGTTAAAAATTTATGTTCCTGAAATATCAGCAAATTGTCAAGTCTGAGAGTTTCAAATTTTTAAAAAGCTAATCAATCATGCTGATGCCTAACTCTCAGCCATAAATTATGCATATGACATGACCCCAAAGAGATCATTTATATATATACACACACACACTCACTTCCCCCACACACATACACAAGTTGACTATTTTACATTAAAAGGGTCATACTATAGATACAGATTTTCCATTTCTTATTTTTATTTGCCTCTCCCTTTATTTACTTGCCCCTTACCCTCTATCACATAGTTCTCCCAACCCCAGAGTAACAATCTGCTGTGTTTTCTTCTGAATGTTATAATAACTATAAAAACAATATAATACATATATGCTGCTATATTTATTCAAACACATAAGGACATTTTTCATTGATTGTTTTAAAAAATTAGCATCAAATTATGCTTATTTGTATGCATTTTTCTATATAAAAAGATACTTTTAGCAATTTGTCTCAAATCTTTCCTCTACAGATTGCAGGTGCCTCTTCTACCCATAAAAATACATAAAAATCCATTTAAATGTTCCTGTGATGATTGTGTCATATAAATGAAAAAGGGAGAGCTGTGAATTATATCACTCCTTTGAATAGATCAGTAGTTCAACTAAGAACAACCCAAAGTCAATGCTATTGGTATTGACTTTCAGACCAATTTAAGAGACTTTGAACATACATGTCTGAGGGCATCTGCAGTGTTGTCATAATAGGAAGAGCACTGGTTTGGGAGTGAAATGGCCGAGATTTTAACTCATATTCTGCAGCTGTCATGCTGGCTAGCATTTGGCAATTCAGTTAATTTCTCTGAGGCAGCCTAATTTCTGGATAGAAGACTTCAGTTCAAGTTTGTTACTAGGATTGTGATCTTGACTTATGAAGGTCTTCAGTTATTAAGTTCTCTAACCTGTCAGCTAGAAGTAATAATAATATTTGTCATACCACCCCATAGGTTATTGTTTTGGATCTTAGGAGATACAATATGAAAACATTCCTTACATTGTAATTGATTTACAGATGATAGTTGTCATTATTTTTGGTTTCTCTCTTATCAGTGAAAGGCTATAATAAACATATTTGAATGATGGTTCAGCTCTGCACTGTCCAATATAGTAGCTACTGACCACATGTGACTGTTAGGCATTTGAAATGTGGCTGCTCCAAACTGATATGGGATTTTAACACTTAATAAGAAAAAAATGTAAAATATCTTATAATTTTTTATATTGATTATATGTTTAAATAATACTTTCTGTACATATAAAGTTAAATAAAAATTATTAAAATTTGTTTTTTCTTTTTAATTTAAAATTATATATTTGTCAGGAACTACTCAACTAAAGATATGACCTCTATGGGTATGTTTGTACCTTGTAACCCTGCAGCTCACCTTCAGCTGACACAAGCGAGAACTCTTGGGGCCTTCAAAATTCCCCATCATTCAGGGCTCATGCTCCTGTAAAGTCATATCCAACTTTATTTCTAAACAAAAATACAGTGTTTAATGTATCTATGTATGCTTCATTATCTGTATTATCTGTTTCATTGATTAATGGAATCAATTGGAATTTGTTTCAGTTTCATAGAAAAAAACCAGATAGAAGAAACTGGATACAAGTTTATTTCAATCTCAATTTATATTTATAAAAATAGTAAGTAGTGAAGCTAGGATTTGATCCAAAGTCTGTGCTCTCATTCACTGTATTGTGTATAGCAGTTATGATGTTTTCAACTGTAAGTAAGGAAAATCCAACTCCATGTGTCCCACTTAAACAACAAAGGAGTTTAATTTCACAGATAATGACAGGTCTGAGATTAGGGGATGTTCCAGGATTGGTTGATTTAGTGGCTCAACAATATCCTTAAGGACACAGGTCCTTTTAATCTTTCAGCAATTTGTGATTGCAAGGCAGATCAACAACCAGAGAAAAAGAAGAGGGTCCTATTTTTTCTTGCATTTCATGTTATTCTCAGAGAAACCTTTTCTAAGAAAGCATCCAACAGATTTGCCTGTAGGTCTCATCAGCCAGGATTGGGGTCACATGTCCATGCCTGAACCAATCACTCTCAAGGGGAATGAGAAACCATATTTGGTTGACAACAGTCACAATTCATCCTTTAAGAATTAAATTAAATTAAATTAAATTAAAATATGTAGACTGTCTTACAACATTTCTCCCAAAATAACTCTTCAATACAATTTTGTAAATGACCTATCCAGATAAAACACCGCTTGATATGTAACCAGAGGAATGAATTTCAGCTTTTCTCTTTGTGACCTCTTTATCTCCTGTTTGACTGTCAGCCTAAGACTCCCTGAATCTCGCATACCACATTATTTGTCCCCTAATATCTGGGCTACTAGTCCCCCAAAGGATGTTTGTGGCTACATACAGCATTCAAATATTTGCCAAATTAAAAAAAAAAAAAAGCGTTTTTGTTGCACAAAAGGAAGCCCTGCCTATCTATAGCTGCCAAACTGGCTCATCATTTTCACCAATATTCTCTATTGCAGAGAAAGAATGTGAACAGGCTCGCTGTTGTCTTTCCCTAAAGGAAAAAAAAAAGGCTTCTCAACTAAAGCACATTGACAGTAATTCTAAAATAAACATTCTTGGCGAAACAGAGGCCACATCGTTGGGAGGTATTTTTTTCTTCATATGGATCCCCTTGAAATCCCTGGAAACTATGTGCAGAAGAATTGGGTGAGGGTGGGCAGTGGTGAAAAACTGCCAGGTTTGTAGTGACTCATCGTGTCCACTACCAACAAATGTTTCCTAGAGCTTCTTACCACCAAGGTGGTTGCTATGGATTTGCAGTGTTTAGCTTCATCCTGTTGTGCAGGGTTTTGGGTAATATCAGGTCATGGTTTTGTGGCAAGGGGAGCAGCTGCCTCCCCACTTACAGCCCCAGCACAAGTGGCAGTGTTTAAGCTGTGAGACAAGTAAGAAAGGTAATCATGAAGTCTTGCCTTTTTTTTTTTTTTTTTTTTGGCTCACTGTTCCAAAAGGTAGAAGCTATGTGCACTTCTGTTCAATATTTCAAAATTTAGGACATTTAGGTGAGAGGATGTTAATAGATCTGAGAAGAAGTTGACCACTAAAAATCATTAGGATAAAGCTTTGTGGGCGAGACTATAAAATTAGGCAAATAGCAGGAGTCAGAAAAAGATGTAAGCAGTCCAGTTCTAGGTAGGCAGGTTAAATTTAGGAGGATCTCAGAGTTGAGCAATATTTAGACAGGTTAGGTGGGTCCAGGCAACAACTATTAAAGTATGACAATGTGACCTCATCCTGAGCACAGGTTCTGTGACATAGGTATTCCAGATATTCTTGCCAAAAGGGAGACCAGTATGATCGCCAGGAGATAGAGGTATATGAAAGGTGGAGTGAGATCAAAGTAAGAATGAAAGCCAAGAAGGTTCTCAGGAGGTCAGAGTCAGCCAACTTATCAGAGACAAGAGGAACTTTAATAATGTTGTGAAACATCCCCCACAAAGTCTCTTGGTCTTCTGGCCATATCACGTATGAGCCTAAGTCTAGATTTCTAGGGATGGGGACTCAACCAGTAACTGCATTTCTACACCTGGCTCCTTACAACACCTTGAAAGTTTATTTTATGATATGGAGATATCAGGTTCTGTGTAAACTGTATTAAGTGATCTCTCTATCAATATGGAAAACTTAAAACAGAGGAGAGAATAGTATAAAGAATTGATCACCCAGTTTCAACAATTACCAACATATGGCCAATTTTATTTCAACTACGATCTTTATATTCAGCACTTCCCCCACCAATGGATTATGTTGAAGCAAACCTCAGACAGCTTATTATTTCATCCGTTAAAATTCAGTATATGTTGAAAAAAGGGCTATTTTTAACATAATTACAACTGCCCAAATTAGGAATCACTTCTTAATATCACTAAATACCATTTTAGTATCCAAAATTCCCTGATTATCTCATAAGTATCAGTTTACAGTTGGTATTATTTGAATTAGGCCCCAAATAAGGTCCACATTGCTTGCTATATCTCTTTACCTGCTTGAAGAGCATAATAAGACTCTTTAATAATAGTTCTTCCGTCCTGTTTATTTTTCTTTTCCCTTGCCATTTACTTGTTGAAGGAAGCAGGTCACTCATTTTTAAAATTTCCTACATCCTGGTTGCAGCTGATTGCCTTTCAGGAAGTGTCATTTACCATGTTCTGCTTATCCCTGGATTTTCTGTGAAAGAGCAGGTAGGTCTAGAGATTCGAACAGATTCACATTTGCTTTTGTGGCAAGAACACTTCATCAGTGGTACCATGTATTTCTCACTGAATCACATCAGAAGGCGTATGATGTCTATCATCTCTTTTTGTCATAATTGATCAGTGAGTTTAGATATTGTCAACTGATCCATTCATCATAACTTCCCAACTGCCCTTCATCTAATGGTTTTAGCAGCCACTGATGATTATTGCCTAGACTCATTATTTCATGAGGGTTGCAAAAGGGTGATAGTCTAATCCTATCATTCCATCTGTATGTAGTTGGCAGGACTTATCCATAACTAAGAACATTCTTTTATGGATTATTTTAATAATTTGGAACAGTTTGTATAGCAAAGTAAAGGCAACTATTTGATTTTTTCTTTTGTTCTTTTTTTCATTTTATTTATTTTATCATTTGAGGCGATTATTAAGCCCTCATGCTGGCTAATGTATCAGAAGAAAGTATACACAAACCAGAGAAGTGACATGATACAATGGGAAAATCAGAGATCCAGACACATGAGAACTAAGGACCCTCAGCTTGCCATTGCACGGTATGTTGTAGTCGGTTTATATTTGTGATGTTTCGGATACATGCAAGCCATCTGTAGGCTAAAGAAATATCTTTGATTATAAAATTATTATAATATTTCTACAAAAAATTGAATTTTCTTGTTACCATCATTTCTGGCATTATTAGGATCTCTGTCTGCTGCCTTTATTCACACATATATTCTTAATTCTTATAAATATATTTGTAATCCCACTTGCTGCTTATTCTAGTTCTTGTCAGTTTCTCTTGTTCATTATGGAAACTTCCACTCACTATCTGGTTCCATTATATGTAAATACATCCCCTATTTTTTGTTCTTCACCTCGCCCTCTAATTTAACCAATCCAGTGAAACTGCTTTCACTGAACTATCAAGCACTTACTCTTGGCGGAATAAGTTATGTATTTACTAATTTTTTTCACTTGGACTCTGCTTTTTAATAGTTATGAGAACTTGGGCAATTCATCTTACTCCTTCAGCCTTAGTTCCCTCGTTAGTAAAATTGAGATCAATAAGCCCAATTCCAGGGATGTCCTGAAGATTAACAAATATAATTTGTGTGAAATCATCAATTATAGAACCAGTCTTATGTTCATTCATCCTGGTGAGTACTTACTGAGCTCATTTTGTGGTAGTTGCTGTACTAAGCTTTAAGGATACTGCAGGTAAAGCAGACATGGGTCTTGCCGTCACTTCAGTCGAATGGTGAATACCAACCTTAAAAATATAACTGCACTTAATTCATAGGTGTTCTGCAAGTGATTGCTGCAGCTGACTATTTTGTCTATTCTATCGTTGATTTACTTCTCATTTCTTCCTACTTATTAGAAGTTGATGTTTAGTTCTGGCTCACTGCTATTTTCACTGTATATGCATCAGAGCATGATAATACTGTGTCTTACTGTGAAATTTCCTAAGTATTAAAAATGTAAGTAATAGCATGCTGGGAAGTGTAGAATTTTCATTTTTCTCATTCACTCATCCACTTATTAAATATTCAGTGAGACTGGAATATACGAGATGATTCCAGAAAAGATAAGGATGCTCAGACCAATTTGTTTCGTAAGGCAACAGAGGGGAGTTAATCAGAGTGAGACAATGCCTCTTCAGGGTTTGGCCATTAGGGACTGCAAATTGGATCAAATATTTGAGATGAAAGATTTGGATCAATGTGTCTGATTTAGTACACTAATAAGACACTAATAACTTGAAACAGATTGCTCATATTTTAAAAAGTAATTTCCTTTAAAATATAGGCAAGAGAGATAAGGAAATGAGTAGGTAACATCACTTGCCAGAACTGAACCATGACTTCCTGGTCTATGGCTTTATAAGCAAAGTTGTGCAGTTCTTTTTCTTTCTCAATCATTGTCCCCACACTCACCCCTCTGTCTTTTATCCCCCCCACTCCTATTCATTGGTAAACACATCTTTGGCTTGTTTTGTGCACTCTGTAATATATTCTCTGTGTTGACATGAGTTATTCTACAACCTATAGTTTAAAATATCTAAGTGTGTGTGTGTGTGTGTGTAAGATACCCATTGAGATGATTCAGAAATCTAATTTCTGTTCAAGAATGCAAGTTGGATTCAGGTTATATCTTTTAATTGAATCCTTACATTTTTTGGGGGTGGGTGGTGATCAAGGAGAGTATGTCATCTCATTGATACTTTGCTTCTTTTTCTCTTTTTCATAATTTAGTTTCAATTTATTTTCTCTTACATTTGTTATAATTTTCTTGTAACATTCTCTTAACTTTTAGTTTCTAAAAGTGAGGGCAAGGTCGAATATATTCTTTTTCTCAGTTATTTTTTTCTCTTTTTTGAATCAGGGTTATACTTCCTGACCCCATTGATGTCAGAGTTGGTCAGTTGACTTGCTAGGCCAATGGAATGTGAGTGGAAATAACACTTAAGAGCTATCATGTAGTTTTACCATTATCCTTTTTCCTCTGTTATGGGAGCAAAAATAAGGCTGCTCCTTCAGCCTGCGTCCCAAGATGAAGAAGACATTCAGTGGGAACTGAGGCTAACAAAGATATAAACGTCTATTATTTTAAAAAGCTGAGATTCTCAGGGACATTTGTTACTGCAGCATATACCTAAGCTGACCAATACTTGGAACGTGGTAGTTTCATTACTGTTACGTGGCAGCAGGTGGACTGTTAATGTAACATAGAGGAAAGAGCATATATTTTGAGTTAGAGAGATATGGATTTGACCCAGGTTTGAATTTTATTATTTGTTCGTGATTGGGCTAATTATTATATGATCTGAATGAACCTTAGCTTTTTTCATCTGTAAAATTGGAATAAACCCACATAACTTACTAACTTTGCTGTGAAGATTAAATGACTGTATTAATGTAATGCTTACTGCTGTAATGAACAATCAAATCAAAACTGCATAATGACTCAAAATTTATAGAAGTTTGTTTCTTACTCATAATTATCTGCAAAATGGATGCTCCTGATTGTCAGATTTTTTTTTTTTCTCCAAGCAATGATTCAGGGATCTAGTCTCCTTTCTTACGTCATGTGGTTTTGCTATCTGCAATACATGATATCCAAGACTGGGGAACTATGACCATTCCAGTCATCCAGAAGGGCAAAGGAACATGGAGGATTTCACGAGGGAGGTTCTCATGGGCGAGGCATGGAAGTGGCACCCATTGCTTCTGCTCACATCCCAATGGTTAGAATCCAGTGACATGGTCACATTCAAGTACAAAGTAGGCTGGAAATGGAGTCACCTCTGCTTAAGAAAAAAAGGAAATAGGGTTGAGAACAGTTAGTCTCTGCCATAGTGATATGTGAAAGGCATAGACTACTAATGAGAACCTAGCAGATGCTGAGTAAATATTCTTTTATGTTTTGCTTCTCTAGGTTCCCTCAAGACTTATGTAAATATCAGAAAGAGTTTTATCTACTAGGGATCAGACACATGACATTTAAGAATATATAAATCTTGCAGCCAAGAAAAATGCTTCATTCCGGGGTCATTCTTGCCTGATAATTCTTGATTTTCACACGGTAACTTGCTTAGTGCAAAAATCTTGTTTCACTGACTGTCATAACTAGAGGTACTGCTATAGGCATTCGCTAAATGTTTTGTTGAATGCCTAACTGAATAAAAACACCTCTCGATTTTATAAAATATTACAACTGAGCAAGTGTTGTTCCCTGTTGTGAGGCATGTGGCAAAGTAGGAGGAACTGAATTGGCTTTCTAGAGACTATTGCTTTGCCATCCAAGAATCGTGTTTGACTTTATTTACTGTGGAAAATGTTTGTATTTCTAATGTGAACTTAAAAGAATTTACACAAATTTTCTATTTTCTTTTCATTGTTATTAAATAATTCCTTTAGATTTATAGTTTCATGAGGCTGGACACGTGAAAGTTACTGATAATTTCTGTTTATCAAATCATGACTGTAAGAGTCTTTGCAAACGTATAAAGATGGGTTTGAATCTGTTTTTCTCTACCTTTTATTAGACAGTTGCCTTGGACAACTTACATTACATATGTTGACCTCAATTATTTCATCCATAATACAGGATGGGGATAAACCTGGGCTATAGATTTGTAGTGAGTTTTAAATGAGGTACAATGTGTAAAACAATGAATACATTTTCTGGTATACAGTAAATGCTCAGTAAATGGCAACTTTTCTATTACTATTAATAGCAATGATGAGACTAGTAACAATAGGAGTAATAATAATAATAATAAATAATATCAGAGAAAGGTGTATTTTTCTCAGAGGCACACTATAGATATGATATAGAAATGTTTAAATATCTTTTCCTTAAAAGTCATCATCCTTAGAGAAAACATAGAATGAGGTTGCAATATGATCCTGTAATGTCCAGAGCAAGCTTTTGTTCTCACCTGACTGTTTTGACATTGCGTAATTGGATAGTAAACAAATTATGTCACATGCATGGCGTGTACTTAATAACTTTGAAAAGCCACTAGAGGGTGCTCCTTTGTTAGAAAAATAACAGCACCTCCCAACAGTAGCATTCAGTCTGCAGCGGCGGCGGCTGATGTTAGGGGCCAGAACTGAGCTCTCTGCTGTGAGTATCCGGATACAATTTATTCATTTATCGTTTATGTTGGAAGAAATAGCAATAGTTTAGGTAAGCCACAAAACTGGATTCAAATAAAATCCTTGTCCTTTTTGAAAGTAAAGGTTTATACCAATTCTGTTATAAAAAAGCTGTGAATATTTCTTAGCAAACAAAACTGAAGCTGTATTACTTTCTTATGAGAGATAAGCTGGCTTTAACATACGTTGTGTTTTGACTAGACCTCTGTTGCTTAAAGTTTGGTATAATGATTTTCTTCTGTCTTTAGTAGTATTTATTATAGGATCGGTGAAAATGAAGATCTTATATTGTTTTTGCCCTCTGAAAAATAATATTTCAGTGATTCACAAGTCACAAATATACTTAGATGGTTAACGTTCAGAGAAACTAGGTATATGACCTTCATTTTTGTTACTCTGGGTTTAAAGTGAATGTTGGTAAGAGGTTGTGTGAAGTGTCAGCCTCAATTATGAATAGCAGCCATTAGCCTATAGTTCATATTAAGCGGCACGTGCATCTTTGCAATTATCTAAAGACAAAACATAGTCAGCATGGGGTTAGTCAAAAGATTTCTGCAAATTAACATTTGTCTTTTCAGCTGACCATGAGGTAACTATAGAGATAGAAGAAGATTGTCAACAGTTAGATGAGAGGAAGAAATAAATGGGGAGACTGAAAATAATCCTAATTCTCCAATGGAGGTGAACTATACAAAAACCAGGGGTTCTCAGTGTATACATTTTCCATCCCTGATAAACGAATTAGCTTCCTGAGGGATTTTTTTTTTCCATAATACATGTTACTTCTGAAATGTGAGTGGGGGGAGGGGTTTTTGATTTGACTTGCATGACTGAAAGGAACAACTAAAAAGTTTCAGACAGAATTATCTGGAAGAGTCTAGCTGGTCAAGTCTTCTGAACTCCCCATAGCTAAGGTAATTAAACAACAGTTTGGGTTGGATTTAATGATTAAATAGAACATAGTCAGGGGATTGGCTCGTGTGTGTGTGTGTGTGTGTGTGTGTGTGTGTGTGTGTACTCCACACACTCACATACTCTTGATTACAACTTTAAAAGATCATGTCTTTCTGTCTTACCCTACTTTAATTTTTTTTAGTGTTAATCCAGCTTCTTTAGCTTGTTTATCTTTTGGAACAGTTTTTGTGAGTTAAGCAGTTATTGATCGTGGTGTGTCGGAGGAGTCAGGAGGCTCTGATTATTAGTCACTGTTGAGATGTTTTCAATTCCATCCTTCAAATCCTATACAAAAAATTTGAGACTGGCAACAATTGGGTGATACTAAAATATGAAAATATGTTTTTTCCTCTATGTTTTTCATTAATGTAGGTCATATTTTTCTTTCACCTTAAGTTCAGTTGAGGATGGGAATAAAATGAAATGGGGTTATCTCTTGTCCATGTTAGGGGAGTAAGGAAACTCTAATTTATCCTTCTCTGTATGATCAGACAGGGAATTGTCAAGTCTGGGCTGAGTTTTTACTGAGAAAAATACTCTATTTTAATTTGCCAGCTGTACAAATACATGCATTGCAGGAAATAATATTGAATTAGGAGGAAGGTAAGGGTTTTAAGCCCTCTGGTTCTGATCTTCCACTCCTAATTGTGGCTAATGGCTTTATGTTGATAAGCCATGGATGTGACCAAGCTTTATTTTAGGTTTTATTTTTTTGGTCGTTTTTGTAAGAAAGAATAATGTCCATTTGGTTTGCATCAGAGAATTGTTGGGAGTGACGTATAATAAAGTGGCCCAAAACTATAAAGGCCAATAGAACCGTTGCCATGGCCTATGCCAATGTAATGGGCTTTACTAGGTTAGTTGAACACTATTAGGTAAACCCCCTGCTTTTTTTCACACTCCACCTTCAGCATCCCAACTTCTTCATTTTCTTCAGCTTTCCAACTTCTCATTCTGTACATTGCAATCTTGCAAATAACCATATTGAATGTTTCAGCCTGACAGCAGATGCTACCGATATGAGGAAGGGAGAAAAAGGTAGTTTACCTTCTCATGCAATAGACTGGCAATCCCCTACAGCTGTGCTTTCTTTAATACCGTTTATATGATCCAACTCCTTCTTTAAGGCACTTTGTATTCTTGGCCTCTTAAGCTTAGATGCTCAAGTAATTCCATGGGAACCCCCTTTAAAGGCTTAAAACCTAAGTGGATATGAAATTGGAAATTCTGTACTTGGCACTCTTATTTTCTTGCTCAGATTTTCTCATTTGGAAATTTGAGAGGAGCAAGGTTTTCAGTAGCTTCCTTTGGCATAGCTCCACGGCCCTCAAACCCTTCCCTTTATTACATCGCTGGATGAAATATTGTGAGGGAATCCCCTTTTTTCGTCTTGCTTATCCTTAAACAAGCCCAATAAGTGACAGCCCTGGTTTCCCTGCCTTAGTTAATAGCATACATACATATGTATGTGTATTTTAATCCTACCCATGTGTATGGAGCAAGGTAAATGGAGATGAAAGAGCTCAAAACATCATCTTTATCCTTTATGGCTGGTAAACTTAATATTGTAGAATGTGACCTGGGGAAGGGACAACAGAAGCATATCTTAATACCAAACTCCTGACTCAGCCAGAGTCAGGCAGCTCGGAACATCCTGGGGGAAGCCTGCCCCTGTTCCACCTAAAGGCAGGGTAGAGGGTGTGTACTCTCTCAGGGCAGCTGGCTCCCTCAGGGATGTAGGGAAAGAGGCTGAACTATGCCTACCTAGTTCTTCTCCCACACTCGCCAATCAGCTAACCGACTCTAACTTTCTGGGGTGAGACACCTTGGGAAAACCCCATTACAGAAACCTGAGGGGCGGAAAGGATGACCTCACCCCTCATACCTCAAACTGTCCTCCAGGGGTTTGTTTTCTTACTTTGTGGAGCTTAACCATCAAGCCTGTGGAAAGTAGGACTGATGCTATTGTCTTAGAGGAGAAAGTCTGCAGTCCCTCAAGACAGCCTGCTTCCCACCAGCGCGAGACAGTTGTCCTACCACCAGTCTCTGACTTTCTGTGGATCTGCCCAGGACACTGGTGAGAGGGACATCTTATTCCCCTAGAAGGGC
The DNA here is from genome assembly GCF_057876585.1 of Rhinolophus sinicus. Classification (NCBI taxonomy): domain Eukaryota; kingdom Metazoa; phylum Chordata; class Mammalia; order Chiroptera; family Rhinolophidae; genus Rhinolophus; species Rhinolophus sinicus. The sequence continues at coordinate 167,065,899 of NC_142501.1, forward strand.
CCAAAGGGTCAGTATGTACTAAAGCTAATAATTCTCTCTCCTTTCTATTCCCAATCTAAGTTATTATCCAGCTCCGTTGCCTCAGCTTATCAGAAGTTTTAAAATGATATCAAATGGCCACATGGAGGTATTCCAATAAGAACATGACAAAAAACTAAATATCCTAAATTTAAATATAAATCTCTGCCCATTATTAAATTCCTCAGTAAAAATTAAAGTACAAATTTAAACTCCCTTGAATTTTACAGTTCAAATGAATTAAAACCCAGAATAAAATTATGTTACCTTTATGATTTCAAAGAAATGAGTGAAAAAAGAAGTCATCCTTGCCAATTTCTTGTTCTGATCACCCTCAGCAGTGAGTTCTTGGCGGCTGGAGAGGATGTTTCCTTCAGCAGCTGCAACCGAGGTTATTTCTCATGGAACGGGTATAGTTCCTTCACAACTTCAGAAATTGCATTAACTCATTGACAAGTTTCTGATGTGCCTAATTGTTAAAAAAGGGCTTCACGAGATTATTTTAGCACTTCCACCAAATTTAGAATAAAAATGAATCTCTAGCTCCTAGAGCAGCTTCTTTCCAGGGAGAATTGTGTTCCCCAAACTCCGTATTTAGTGATGTTATAGGTTCTAGAAGAGACGCAGTGAGATCTGAGGACAAGGTGGACAGTCTTAATTTTAGTCTGGATAGGATGCCACCCCATCTATGCACGTTTCTCAGAACTGTGACTTGCGAACTTGAATTCAATTGGGAGAAATCACCTATAAATATGTTACCTTTGACCTTAGGGAATCACCAGATCTTGAGGGAAAAATCCATCTATGAAATAGTCTCATTTAGCAAGGAGTATTTGAGACATTGCTGGGCAAGCTGAGAAATTTGCAAAGGTTTCTTTATTTTTACCAGTTATGCCCTTGGGCCTTTTGTTTGGGGGCGTCCTGACGGTGACTTAGTGTGGATGCTGTTTAGTGACAAGTCCCCCAGTCTCTTCTGTGTTTTAGTGGGTGACTCCACCGCTCTGAGGATGAAATTGCTTAGCCTTAAGAACTCTGTCTCTTACAGAAAGTTTCTTTCTCCTCTTCATCCTTACTCCAGCTGGCGAACCATCTTCAGCATATTTTTAAACTCGCACAGTCATTGATATTTCTTGAAGCTTGTAGTCTCAGGGGAGGTTACTGAGAACAGATATCTCCCTGTATTCTTCAAAAAAAAAAGTTATCTGGCACAAAAATTAAAGCGATGATAACACACTTGCGTGCTCTGAAAGCACTTATAGAACTTAGGCACTTGTGCACTTAAAGACCATACCTACATACATGGTTGAGAAACAATAAAATCAACAAAAATTGTTTCACTTATTGTCTACACACAATAGGTAGTTCAAGGTTGCGCTGTAGCACCAGCTTCTGAAGGTCTCTGTGACCCATGTTGACTTTATTTAAGGTCTGGGAAGCCTTGCCTGTGTAAAAACAGCCTTTCACTGTATAAAAATAGCCACACACCTGTGGACAAGCCACCATAAGCTGCAGTTCCCCACCAAATGCAATAGCCCATCATGACCTATTCATTTAAAGTCCAAGATCTAAAGCTGCTACTTAGGCTGTACTGATTATAATAAGCACACCACACAACTGTGAGAACCAATTACATGGTGCAGTATACGCCGCTGCAAACCACCAAAGTAAACAGCTGACAAAGCTTGACCTCACCTAGTGCCTTAAGAAAGCCAATATTATATTTGCTCCCCAAATTGCACACCCTGTCTATTTATCAATATTCCTGGCTCAAGGAACCATAGTCTAACACTCCCTTGAATTGAACTTCCAAATTGTGGGCAGAGACGGAGTCTGCTCTCTAAACCTTGAGATTTGGAAAAACAGAACTGAATGCTTGCACTCTGTAGTTAGCTGGATCACAAGGGAGGGATGGGCTGAAAAATCTGGGCTACTCATGTCCAGTTCTTTTCTGAAACTCACCAGTCAGGCAATTCAACCCATCTTCATGCACAGGAAGCTGTAGGGATTTAGGACAAATCTCTCCTCTAGAAAGCAGAGGAGTGGAGACGTTCTAATCCCCCCTAACAGAACTGGATTGAATTTCCCCGCTGTGGCCTCCTTTGATAGCTTGTACTTGGAACCAGTTCTACTCTGTGGAATAAAAAACCCAAACCAAACAAATAAACACAAAAGACTTATGTGTTCTAAGTAATTGAGAAGCTCAACAGTTGAATGACTCAACTGATGCATCATCAAGTTCAATTCTGCTGCAGAAGTTCTCCCCAGGTGCTTTACATATGTTAGTTGCAACTGATCTCTTCAAACGCTCAATGTAACACATTTCTGGAAATGCTCCGTGAAGTCTCGTTTTCCAAAAGCAGGTTGGAAAGATTTCAAATAACACCAATGGAAAAAAAAAAAAAAAAAAGGAATGAATAGGAAAATGATTCACAATGTGCACTGATACAGGGAGATGTAATTACATTAAGTTAAATGAGGTAATAGTGAAAGCACTTGGTAAACTTGTAAAATACCATATAAAGGTAAAATTTTAGCTGTTTCATTTTGTGCAAATGAATTGAAATTTGAAGTCAGTGGTTCCTGTTGTAAGACTTTTTGTAGGAACTTTAAAATCTAGTTCCAGTCTTTCTTAAAGAAGCAGTGGCCTTAAAGTAGTAAATGATCTCCCTAAGCCTTAGGGTCTATAGTCACCAACTTCATGAATGGACAAGTGGGACCAGAAGACAGTTTGCTTCTCTTAATGATCAGTGCCAGAGGCAGCTGTTTGCCTAGATTCATGTGAAATGCAAGTCACCAGGGCATGAGACCTTGACAAAGATGAAAACTTGCCTATAGAAAAATGTTAGTAACATCAATTCTAGATATATATAAAGGAAAAGAGATCTGTATATTTTGGAACCTGAAAGGAATTAATTTTCCCTTTTCTTTTCTTTTTCTTTTTCTTTTGTAATGTTAGGACACTATTTGATCAGCACTAGCTTCTTTAAAAATGAAATGATAAAACAATAATACAAAAGGCCCCAATCTATCTATGTCCTATTTCTGTGTAAAATTGGTGTACATAAAGATTTTATCCAGAGAACTAATTAATAACTTGTTATTTTGCCGTTTTAAAAAAATGGGCAGTTCAGTGATGCATTCTCTTATGTCTTAATAAAATATCCCCTTTTAATGAAATAATTTTTTTTAGAGGACTTACAGTGTGCAGCAAATTCTGCTATAGTGTTTGTTTTGAAAGTGAGAAATAGTTTCCACACAATTGCTGCATCAGAGAACTTTGAACAAGACACAAATTTTGTCGTTGCTTCTGAACAATTTTTTTAAAAGGGTGGATGAAAGGGAGATATCAAGTTCCTTAATTTTGGGATTTCCTTTTCTTTCTATCCTCCTCCCCACTCCTGGTTTAAAAAAAACAAAAACTGGTTGTCCCGAAATAATTGATATTGAAGAGGACCAAAATATAAGTTGTTGAGTTGTTAATATCCATTTAAATCTGAGCAGTGGAGGTGCGATTTTTATTATAAGAAAATGAATAGAATTATTTTACATCATACCCATGGGTGTAGTCAGCTAACATTACTACTTACCGACTCCTTCCACTTTCATTGTTTACCCCTTCGGCTGCTAACAACAAAAATTGTAGGTCACTGATGTCCCCTGTATTTACATTTGTTGGAAGAGTTGGAGTAGTCCGGAATACATTTTCTCTGCCTTCTCCTCCTCTGTGGGGTATGCTTTGTCTTTTCTACTACCACAGTTTGCATTCTCCTCTCTGAGAAACATTGACTTCATTATTCACTTGACCAGCAGGACAGGATGGGTTATCTCATCTGTTGAATGCTAAGGTGTACAAGTTTTAGAAACTGGTTCTGTTGTCTGAAGGCCTAAGAACAGATCATAATTGAACTACTCACCTGGTTTATGAGATGGTTTTTCACTAACTGAAGGTGTTAATTTTACAAAGTGAACTAAATTCACATTGCTTCTGCACAATTTTGTTTGTAAGAAACTCTAGGTGAATGCAGTAAACTGCAACCAACTGAACCCAGCTGCATAGGAATTCATAAAACACATACATACATATATACATACACACACACATATCAAATATCTACCGTTATCTCAGTTCACCAAGTATATTATAAACCACACCCACCCACCTCTGGTGTTAGAACTTTCAGACCTGTGTCAGATAACCCTCTTTCTATCATTTCACAGTAATTCATGAGTTGCAACCCTTCTGCAAACATCAGGTCTTTTTTAAGGAAAAGTGTCATAGTTATTGTAGTGTTTACATATTTTGTAATCATTTCCCATGCATAAAACTGTGCTATCATTTTTATTAGGTTCCTACTTTTAAAAATATGTCACTAATGAGATTTGTGAGTGTTGTGTCCCTAACCCCATTTCCTCATAAGCCCTATAGTTTTTATTGTGTGATTTTACATAGCACAGTAATATTGAGGAATACAGATGTTGTCATTCTAGCAGAACTGACTGGATTCTAAATTCAGTTTTTCACTTTTATTTATATTTTGGAATAACAAATAATACAATTCTCTATTTCTCCTCTTCTTTCCCCAAAACTTTTTTTGATAGTACTGTTAATTTATTGCAAAATCCCTGCAAAGTATCTGCTGGCTAGCTTCTGTGGGAAGCAAGCTTGCCTGGATTTACATGGAGTGTGAACAACTTTTTAGAGATATACACCTTTGAAATCATGCACAAACCTGCAGGAGTTTGTCTTTAGGCTTAGAGATATTAATTAAGGGTAGTTATGCATCCTTATTTATCCATGCTCTGAAATTTGAGCAGTTTGGCAGTAAAAAACTTCCATATATAATATTTAATAAACATGTATATAAAATAAAACATTTTCCCTGGGATTTTATTTTGTACGTCTGTCTCAGACCAAGTGAATAATATTATACATATGGTATATGCTTTTATTATGATATTTATTATTGTATTTGACTTTAGAAGCTCTTTTTTAAATTTATTGAGGTATAATTAAAAATAAAATTGTAAGATATTTGAAGTGTACATTGTGATGATTTGACATATGGATATACTATGAAGGGATTCCTCCCATCTACCGTATTTCCCCAAAAATAAGACCAGGTCTTATATTAATTTTTACTCCCAAAGTTGCATTAGGGCTTATTTTCAGGGGCTGTCTTATTTTTTCATGTACAACAATCTACATTTATTCATTTATTCATGTACAAAAATCTACATTTATTCAAATACAGTCATGTCATCTTCTTCTGGAACATCATCATAACTCTCCAAACCCTGAATTCCGGCTTGAATTTCTTGTGATTCCATTTCCTATAGAACCATGGGCCCCAATCTCTCATGTCCAGCAATAGAGCTCTCCTTAAATGAGCACTTCTTTCTATGTAGCCCACCCGTAGTGCATTGGCAGTACAGCTGTCAGTGATTTTGTCCCATGAATTCTTCACCCAAGTCACGACCTCTTGCAGGCTAAGCTTCACAAAGTTTCTACACTGATTTCTCTCCATTCTATTTTCTTTGTAGTCATTGATTTCCATGCGCAAATGGTCCTTGAATGGCTTGTTTATTGCAATATCAAGAATCCGGAGATAGGCAGTCATTCCTGTGGGATCATTATTTGATCTATTCTTCTCTTTGCAAGGAAGTTCTTCTTGTCTTTAGCGCGGTGAGTGCTGGCTGAATCCCAGACTAGCAGAGTTCTTTGGCCACCTCGCAAAACAAGTGGCAGCATTAAATCGACCCACTTCCTTATAACTGCTTGTGTGCACCAGGATTTTTGGTTTCAAGAACATAAATGCCTGAAACACGTTCAACCTTATCTTTCTTGCCCTTAGTGATGATTAGAGGTGGAGCTTTCTTTCTATCCAGACGAATTCCAAAATACAGGTGACATGTGCACTTTCGTAACTAGTGGAAGGAATGTAATAGATTGATGAGGCACCCCTCTGATCAATTGTCGTTTGAGATCCTTGGCCCATAAATACTGCAGTTTCATCCATAGCAATCATGTTGGAGAGTTGGTATTTAGAAAATTCAATGCCATGAACAAAGGACTTGAATGCAAGTGCACGTTTAATAATTTCAGTATCTTCCAGCTTGAACAGTGTTGTTAATCTTCTTAGAGACAGTTCATATCGCTGAAGGAAGCCATCCAGCCAGTGTTGTGATACTTTGAATTCTGGGGATATGTCTAACTGTGGTGCCATTGTGAGGGCAAATGCTTGAATATCAGTCCTGTGCACAACCAAAGCCTTTGCTCTCCTGTCAGCAATCCATTCACAGATGATGTCGTCCAGCTCAGGAAATAATGGTTGCCAACCTGATCCACACTTGCACTGCTTAGCATTTCCCTCCTCCACCTGTTGACTGAGGTTGTTGTACTCTGCTCATCATTTTCAGACCATTTGGAGATCCAACTTCTTTTCTTTGCAGAAGGCTGTTAGATTCTTGCCCTGGGAGTCCTCCACGATTCCTTTCTTGTACTCTATGGAATAGCTCCTTCTTTTTGCACTCATCTTGTCTGGGGGTCAAAGTATTATTCCCTTTAAATCTACCATTAAGTCAAGTGTTCACTGAAGACTTACGAGGAAGGAATGGCAACAAAAATGACAATTAAAAATGATGATACACACAAAAGCGATGAAAAATTACAGGCACCAAAATTCAGAAAACATTTCTTTATTTCACATGAGTGCATTAAGTTCATCCGTTACAACACACGACGTATTGAATAATGAAGATTCATATGAGACACAACCACATCTTCGTTATCAAGTGCGCATGTTATTCATGTGTTGTGTCTGTGCTCCGATTGGTCATTCGGCAATGAGTCTCCAGTTCATCTGTTTACATAGGCGTTTACCTCTCGTCCAAAGACGCCCGCTTATGTATTTACAAGTTCTTCATTATAATTTATATTATCATTTAAGTATTAATGTCAATAGTATTAGTTATTTATATTTAATTATATATTAATATTATTATTTTATAATTCCATACATCTGTCATGTGTAGCAACGGACGTACTAAATGCATCCATCTGGCTGATGGTCTTAACTGGGGCTTATTTTTGGGGTAGGACTTATATTACAAGCATCCTAAAAAAGTCATGCTAAGGCTTATTTTCCGGTTAGGTCTTATTTTCGGGGAAATACGGTAGTTAATTAACATGTCCATCATCTCACATATTAATCTTTTATTTTTTTTAGACAGTCTTTTGCCTTTTCTATACCACTTATCCCATTCATCATGTGCTGTACCCTATGTACCTCCACGGTGCATAAAACATAAGTTATAGAACAAAATGTTCATTGATGTGAGGGAAATGTATTTGTTCATTAAAGTTGAAAAGAGATGTTAATATTTATTTTTGTTTATTAATTTTTATTAGTTTCAGGTGTACAAAACAATGTAATAGATAGACATTTACACCCCTCACAAAGTGATAACCTCCCTCCCCCAATATACTACCCCTCTTGTATATAGCTGTTACAATTCCAGAAACAGTCTCTGAGATATAGAGACAAAACTGAGGGTTGCTAGATGGGAGGGGTGTGGGGATGAGGGAGATGATAATATTTATTAACTTCCTTCTATGTTCCAAGAGGTTGGCAACCTTGTACACTGATAATATATCTCATTCAATGTTCATAATATCCCGTCTGAGTTTTCCTCTCCATTTTAACAGATGAAGAAACTGAAGCTCACGGCAGGTCATTAACTGCCAATATCAAGTGTTGCTAGAGTTGTGCGTCAGTTTGGGTCCTCTCGTAAGTGAGCACAAAGATGAGGTTAGGTTTATAAGAGATTTATTGAGGGAAATGCCTGTGAAAGATAAAGGTGGGAGCAGTAAAATCTTCATACCATGATGCAAGTCACCTGAGAAAAGAAAGAAAAGAAAGGCGGTCTTGGTCAGAAAAGCCTCAAATTGCATGGAATTCTGAGAAAGCCTCAGCCAGACCAGTGCCTCGGGGACTTGGGAGCAAAAGGTGCCCATTAGAGGAGCCTTGCATTGGGTAGAAATGGCCCAGTTCTTGTACTGCTGCCATACTCCATCACTGTTTAGGAGCAGCCCAAGGGAACTCTGTGAGCTCCAAGTTGGACCCAAAGGTGTGGACAGCCAGAGACGGCCAATCAACTGTGATCCCATGAGCAGATGCTCCTGAGGGAGACCCGAGCAGTGCACCTCTATGGCCACCCAGAGGCATAATTTAAGACAAGATCTGCCTGAGTCCAGAGAGTCTTCTCTACATGGGGTGGGTTCCCCACCAACCAAAATAACACCACTAATGACCTCCAAATAATATAACGTTTGTTAAATTTGTGGATTTGATATGCAGACACAGTCTCAGGATATATTTCTAAGTTTCCTAGCCTTTACCAGCTTACTTCATCTAAGTCCCTCCTAAGAAAAGTTTTATAGCTTCAACTTAAGAGCCAAGGCCAGAGAAGCAATTTTCTGAAGCAATGGTTCTTAATCTTGGTAGCACATTAGAGTTACGGCGTGGGTATGGTTAACATTTCCTATGGCCAGTCTGCATCTCCAGCCAATTAAATCAGTATCTCTCAAGGTAGAACCTAGGCATCAGTATTTTTTAAAGGTTGCTAGGTGATTTCAATGTGCAGCTAGTGTTGGAAAGGACATCTACCTATAATAAAAACATAGATACATGTTGACCATTCTTCTAAGTACCTAACCCCTCTACCAGTCCCACTCATACCCACCCCAGGTAGTTACCTAATTAGTTCAAGAATGTTCCTAGAGGCCATCATGATTAAAGTATTTTTTTGGTCTTTGTGACAGGAATCCTATATAAGATTTAATAAACCTAATTTATATTGGCAGTCACATTTCTGTGTTCACCACACTTTAATTTGAGCATATGTGTATATTTTTTTTGTTGTTGTTGTTGGGTTTTTTTTTTTTTTTTAACTGGAGAAGGGGAACAGGACTTTATTGGGGAACAGTGTGCACTTCCAGGACTTTTTTTTCCAAGTCAAGTTGTTGTCCTTTCAATCTTAGTTGTGGAGGGTGTCGTTCAGTTTCAAGTTATTGTCCTTTCAGTCTTAGTTGTGCAGGGCGCAGCTCAGCTTCAGGTCCAGTTGCCATTGCTAGTTGCAGGGGGCACAGCCCACCATCCCTTGCAGGAGTCGAGGAATCGAACTGGCAGCCTTGTTGTTGAGAGGACGCGCTCCAACCAACTGAGCCATCCAGGAGCTCAGCGGCAGCTCAGCTCAAGATGCTGTGTTCAATCTTAGTTGCAGGCGGTGCTGCCCACCATCTCTTGCGGGACTCGAGGAATTGAACTGGCAACCTTGTGGTTGAGAGCCCACTGGCCCATGTGGGAATCGAACCGGCAGCCTTCAGAATTAGGAGCATGGAGCATGGAGCTCTAACTGCCTGAGCATGGAGCATGGAGCTCTAACTGCCTAACTTCTAAGGAAGAAGTTAACTCTGAAGAATATGTCTCTGACCACGAGACTGGCAGCAGTGGTTCTTCTGATGAGCAAGGCAACAACACTGAGAATGAGGAGGAAGGGGTGGAAGATGTGGAGGAAGATGAAGAGGTAGAAGAAGATGCAGAGGAAGATGAGGTGGATGAAGATGGAGAGGAGAAGGAGGAGGAGGAAGAAGATGAAGAATATGAACAGGATGAGCGAGATCAGAAGGAAGAGGGAAATGATTATGACACTCGAAGTGAGGCTAGTGACTCTGAGTCTGAATCCGTTTCCTTCACAGATGGGTCTGTCAATGTGGCTTTTGGAAGTGCCTGGAACGCTAGGGAATTCTGGAGGTAGTGGCAGAGGGAAGTCTTTCTATACATGGGAAGGGCATTGCCAAAATTTCCCAAAATTTGAAAGGAAAACAGTTAGGAAGAGACAATATGGACTAAACTGAATAGAGTTCAGATTGGGTGTGTTTTATTTATAATTTTATTTTCATCTTAAGTGAATATTAATAAAAGTAATATGTTCATTGTAAACCTTTGGAAAACGATAATGTAGACAGGTCAATATAATATGTTTAATATTAATATTAGTTATTTGTTCAGAAATCTAAGCTGGTCGATATATTTGCCTCCAGTGAGCTCTAAACTTGTTAGATTAGGATAGATTGATCAAGGTACCTTATCTTCATTTCAGTACTTATTTTTCTCTCTTATGAAGAAAAACCAAAACCAAAAAACCTATCAGAATATCTACTCATTGTAGTGGTGGACCAAGAGTGAAGGTGGAACAGTGGAAACTACTGGAAACAGGCAATAAGGTCTGTACAAAAATTAAAAACAATAATAAAACTAACTAACTGAAAATAGATTTAAAAATTATCAACATGCACTGACAACTCTAAAGCTGTATCAGTGATAAAATATTCGTCCCTACAAAATATATCTTCTTGGTCTAAGTTCGAAATGGCAAATAATCACTTTTTAAAATTTATCCTTTAATAAACATTGTTTTCTATGTTGTATTGTTGGCCTCTGACATATGTGAAATCAGCTACACACCTTGTTTCCAGAGTTTGTAAAGGTTTGGCCTCCTTCTAGCTTGCTTAAGGCATAGCTTGTCTCCAGCCTCTGTGATAATACATATTCCTGCATTTAAACAATAGGTTAAAATAAACAATGATGGCAACAGCAAGTGTAAAGATGATGAATTAGGACTTGAATAATTTCAATTTTGTCTTTTATGTGACAATTTTGAGTTTTCATTTGTGTTTAAGTTTTTAAACAGTGAAATAGAACTGAAAGAAGTAATACTTTTGTTTGGTAAGTACAAATTTTAGTTCTTACATGAAATGTTTTATTGAATTCAAATAATGTTTTTAAAATGGAAATTACTCTTTTTGTATTTGTTAATTTCCTCAAAACTGAAGAAATAATCAAGGAACTCAAACATATGCCTTAGTATGATTTAGTAGGTTTAGACATTTTGATTTTATTAAAATTCACTTGAAAAAACTGGCACAATTATATATACTCAAAATTTAATAAAAGAAAAAGTTCACCGTCTTTATGTCTTTTCTGGCTATTACTTGTTCTATTTCATGATTATTATTGAAAATAATTTTGTTGTAGAGAGTTGGGAAGTGTTGAAAAGTATTTTGCTCTCAGTGCCAAATAATCCAGGTATAACACTGCTCAACTGCTTTTGTAGAAAGCTTGAAAGTCACTGTAATGGGCCTCATACTTTTTCTTTCGTCCTGTCAGTTTTCCCTTTTCTCCATTCCTCCCTCCTCCTCTGCTTGCTTCTAGTATACAATATTCTAAGACAGGAAATGTCTCCTAGAATATGTAGAAAGAACTCACTAATTATATTTACAATTCTGGTTTTCCTGTGTTAAAGAGGCTTAAAGTAATCCTGATTCAGCCCTGGTAAAAGATTAGCTGAGAAAGCCCGAAGAAGTCAGTGAGATTGATTTGTCTAACTCTAAAGGAAGTGTGATGAGTATTCCACTGAGAAAGGTAATCTCATTTGAGCTGTCCAAAGGAGATTGGTCAAATTAAATGGTCACCCTATTCTGTGAGTTCTGTTCAGCAGAAATCTTCAAACATTTAATTGCTCTTCAGTTGGTAAGTAAACTGACAAGTTGTTTTTGAAGTGCACTGTTGAGGGTGAAAGGAAAAAAAAGGATCTCCATAGATTTAGGGTATTAAAGCATGGACGTGGAATAAGATTGGAGGAGTCATTGCAGACCTGTACTCCTGTTTCCAAATAGAATGACATCAAAGCACTCTCGGAGATGCAAAGACAGAACATATTAATGAAAAGACTTGGAATTGGTGTTCTTGGTTCTCATTTTATTTCTGTACTAAATAACTGTATGAACAGGACAAACTATATACAACCCAAGTGAAAATGAAGGGACTGGGTAATGGGACCTACACAAGTCACCCTTTCAGACTTTTAATGATGCCTCAAAGATAGACTGAAGCTACAAATGGACTACAAAAAGGCATCCTCCTTCCTTTGGTGTTTGTCGATGAGAAATAATTCTTGAAATCATATTGATTTTTGTGTAAAAATAAACTAGAGGGGACTATCTTTAACTAAAACATAGGACTTTAGGACTCAAATACCTACAACACATTCCAAATGGAAATAATTAGTATTGTTAACCTGAGTAGTAACACTTTAGTGATGTATATTTTAATTCCTTGAATTTTATTTATTAAGCTAGTCTTTAAACATACAAAACGTTAAGAGAATAATATGGCAAATACCCATGTACCCAATACTCAGTTTTACATAAGTGTAGTATTTTGCCATTTTCCTCTCAGAGCTCCTTTGAAGAAATAAAACATGGTGGTCACTGTTGAATCCCTATTTACGTCTTCCTGTTTCTTCTCTCTTTCTCTAGGGATAAACACCATCCTGCATTTTGTGATTTTCCTTGTTACGTATGATAGAGATCACTGTCTCCTTCCAAATCCAAGCCCACTAGACTGTGGCTTTAGCTCTGCTCATTACTTTGCATTTCAAGTCCATAGAAATTATCCAAGACACCTTTTAGGCATTTCAGGCACTTCAGATCCTCTTGTCATAATTGGTCTTTGGGACCTTTGGCCACTCATTTTGAGCCACAGACACTACTGCATTGAGAGCCACCAAACAACCTTCCCACAGATGCAACTTAATAGTGCTCACTGTGCACTCTCTGACCTCCTGTCCTTCAGTTCTTCATTGAATATAGGCCAGTGATGCTATAGTCTCAAGCACGTACACCCGGAAATGTGTGTGAGAGAAGGTTTGGGGGTGGGGGGGGCGTTGTGAGAGTTAAAGATCTGTGTAATAAAGCTTTAACCAATGGGAAATGGGAGCCTTCAAATAAATTCTTCCTTTCTTCCATGGATTGGGAAGTCATTTATATGGCCTCTCAGAAGACAGTCTTATGAGATGATCAATCAGTCATCCTTAATACATTGAGCTGCTTTTTCCTTCTGCCCTGTCTCATTCCTCTTTTGCTTCATTTTTGCTCCATGGGATTATACTACCTAATAAAGTAGTAAGCCTTTACCCAAGGCTATGCATTCTTGGGAGGCCAGGTTAAAACAAAGATATTTTTCTTGTTCCAGCCCTGTCCTTTTGGCTTTAACTGTTCATATTTTATCTATCATTGCTATGTGTTTGGAGCAGAGGTGGTATAGCTTACTGTTTCATCTTGACTAGGATGAAACATTGATTCTATCTGCAGTTTTTCTTGCTGAAAGACATCGGCATTACTTTCATATTCATTAGTTATTTATACATTAGTTATTTATATATTTCCTATTACATATAAAGTTATTTATATGTAATTAGTTATTTTTACATTTCCTATTACATATAAAGCAACATGAACTAACTTTTAGCAAAGAACTTGACATAGAAGAGGAACATGATAAATATTAATTCCATTTCTGTACCTTTTTCTAAACTATTATTCTCAAACGTCCCAGACCTCGGACAACCTTTCGTATGCTTTCTACCTAATTACACCACTATAGACACCTCATGTTGGATTATTCTTTCCATGTTTGTCTTTCTCCCAAGACTGTGAATTTGAGGGCAGGAATTGTGTCTCATTCATTTTGAAAATAGCACAGTGCCTTGCCCAATTAGCTCTCAGTTAGTGAATGTGGAATAGACCTGGCATTTGGTGTGTACATGAATAAACAGGCATAAATATTTGGGGTATTTAATTGTAATTCTATTGTAAGTCTCTTGATTTCTTTCCTGAACATATAAAACTAACAGTAGATTGTTGGCAGTTTCACTGTTGTGATGGCATGTGTGATTCCTGCTGTTAAGTGCAGCTGTTTGAGCAAATGTACTCACTGATGTGATAGTTATCTGGAAAAAGGAGTATTTTACAAATAGCCTACTTCCAGTAAGTCAAGATATAACTCACAATGAAGATTCTGTAATATCATGAGACAAGTGTCTTGTTAGCAATAAAAGTTATTAATGTCACTCTTCTTAATAAAGGATTGAAATAGCATTCCTTACTGGACTAGAAAGGGCAAGAATGATGTAATCAACATTGTGGACGGAGAGTTGGTGAACGTTTGCATGTTGATGGTGGAAAAAAAAAGCTGAAATCTAAAATGACTCCAAGGTTTAGAATTTGGATAATATGAAATGATGATTTTGTCATTCTTTGAGATAGAGAAATAGTAAAAGAGAAAGATGTTTAAGGAAAGTAGATGAATTTGGTGTTTAACCTGACTTTAATATTAAAAATATTCACTCTTCCAAGAATTCATTCATTCAATTTATATTGAACACTTATTATTACCAGACATTGTGGTAAGCTCTGAGCATACAAATTATATTGTCTTTCAGGCATCTTCTTGAAGAATTTAATGAATTAAGAATTCATATTATTGAATTGGCAGTGATGGTACAAAATTAAAGAGATGAAATTTAATAAAGATAAATTTGTGTGAAAAAATTTTGGTTCTGTTAATAGTATGAAATGACTACCACCCAAAATCAAATATATTCTTAAACTCCATTAATACAAATGTACAATAAAGCAGGGGATGTAGTAATACATGCTTGTAAAACAAATAGATGCATAAATAATAATCCCTTGTAAACTTTTCAGATCATATCTAGAATAGTGTGCTCAATTCCAGGTGCTAGATTTTAAGCACTAGTCAGCCAGGTGAGCTTAATTCTATGTCATGTGAAGAAGTGTCAAGGACCTAGTCACGATTAGGAGAAAAATTGCTTTGCAGTGTTTGACCTTGCAGTCCAATATTAATATAAAAACTGAGGCCATTTAAGTAGAAATACTATAGAGGAAGTCTAGATGCATTATAAGATGTAACAGTCTAGTAAATGGAGCTATCTGGTGTAAAGGAGAGCTGTTCACACCAAGGCTGGATGAAGGGGAAATAACAGAAGTCACTCCTGTTCATAAGTGGTGGACTTTCTTTATTGCTTGCATAAGGTTTGCAAGTATATATTAACATCTGAGAAGCCAATCATCTCATCATTCTAAATATAAAGGAAAAAGAAAGAAACAACGGGTTCAGTTTTGTTTTTCTACCAGCTTAAAGACTAAAACAGGAAGGAGTAGATTCATAAATTGTGCTCTGGGCATTTTTCTGTCAGTGGTGCTGTGGGATGACATTCTTATACAAGAGGAAAACAAAGGTTGGTTAGAGAAAAGGTTACTAGGGTTGCATACAGATAAGAAGGTCACATTTAAAGATTCTTCTATCTTAGGATGTTAAAAATGAAAAACATAGAATTCCTTTAAGAAGATTCTGTTAGGAGAACATGGTGGTATATACATTTTAACTATTTGTATTCCAGTTGAATTTGCAAAGCTAAATAAATAATTATTTGTGGGTCAGTATTATTGATGTTGCAATTGTTCATAATTATTCATTCATTTATTCATCCATTTATTTATGAAACATTTACTAAGGGGCTCATAAGACCAGGAAATAACCAATAAAAAAAGGGGGGTATGTCTGCAAAATAACTGAAATTGTAGTAAGGAGGACAAAAGTAAACAAACGATTGGAATGCAGTGTGATAGGTCATATATTAGAGACATTGGTAGTCCTAGGTAAAGATGGTCAGCTCTGCATGTGTCTGAGTGTGAATTACAGAACTGCTCTTGAAGAATGAAATTTAGATGGAGGATGGAGGGAAGAACAGTTCAGTATAAGAGAGTAATATGTGCAAAAACATCAAGATAGAATACATTACAGTCTAAGTGTTTTCAGGGTTCTGTATAACAACAATGACATTCAAGATAACAACAAGGACACCTAACAATTATTTTTTGCTTATTATTTCCAAGTTTAAACATGTTATACGTATTAACTAATCTTCGTAGCATAGTCTAGCTCCAGAATCTCTATCTTTAACTTCCATGTTACATACTTTTCTTGAAGAGATGGCTTGAGAATTGATTGACTATTGTTTTTGATGATGTGTGAGATTAGATACCTTAAAATTAAGTGAAAGCGAAACCCATAAGCATAGCTGGAATATTTAATGCTGCTTTTGGGAGGATAAATTGTTACAAACAATTTGGAAAAGAATTTGCTATTCTTGTAAAGTTGCTTTAGTTCAACCCTATTTAAGACACAACAGTTTCACTCCTGGATACGTTCCCTAGAGGATCTTGAACACCTGCTCCAGGAGACAAGAAGAAGGGCGCTTACGGCAGTATGTTTGTCACGGGGTACACACAAAAAGCAAACACCCAAATGTTTATCATCAACACATCAGCAGTCACGGTAGAACAGGCAGAAGCATTGTGGTACATGTACGTAATGGAATACTATTGCAGTAAAATGAATGAGTTTGCTGCCAATATGGCTGCACCCCAGAAAGACTATCCTGAGCAAAAAGCATACGTTTCAGAATACCCAAAGAACACATTTGTGTGAAGTTTAAAATATACTAAAATAAACAACCTTAGAAATACAAACATATATGATAACATGATAAATAAAAGAAGGGGATCATTTTTAAAAATTCAAAATAGTGTTCCCTCTAAAGGGCAGACAGAGGAATGAAATATGGTAGGAAGGTGTAGGTAGGTAGATGTGGCAGTCAAGTTCACTTTACTGAGTTATTCTTCGTATCTTATACATGTTTTACAAATATTCTTTCTAGCTACTAATAATTACCACATTTCATACATTTTTAAGCCAGCACTTTTTTTGTTTTAATACTTCTGTATTGAGTGCATTTTAAAATTGATAATACCACGCAAGTGTAATGCTCAGCAGTTTTCTTTCTTAGTTGTTACCAGAAAATAATGCAGCGCCTTACAATCAAGAGCATCTTAGATATGATGAAAGGCAATTCTTGGGGAATAATTGTGATAAACGCCTTTGAGACTATGGAGCAAGTAAGTACAGAAATGGAAGGATATGGGACTACAGTGGTAGGTGGGGTCAGATCGCTGAAGCGGTTGCATGCCATTGCTCAAGTTATATATTTGTGAGAAATTGGATGCTGTTAAAGGGTTTTGTGAAGGAAAATAATGTGATATATTTATATATTTTTTTGGTTCTTAATTATGATATTGTCTTGAACTGATCCTTTTTATTCATGCCTTGTTTTTTAAACAATAGATGCTATTCTAAAAAACAGTGAACTTGGGTAACAAGTGCAATGTTCATTGGGTTTAAAAAAATAACATGGATATATTTGTGTGCATGTATTTTTGGGTCTCTGTTCTTTAACCTTCAGTTCTCTTCTGATTGTTTCATGATACTCACTACCCTGGAATTAAATTAACCTCTAACACATAGTAATGGTTACAAAAGATTGTAATGGGAAATACCTACCTTTGGAAAAAATAGGTGATTTATTTTCTATGCACTGTTTTCTGTTCCCTTCACTAAGTCTTATGTAAAATGCCTTAGAGCGACATAGGCTCTTGTACTACCTGTTTAATATAGAACACCAATTCTATAATAAGCTTTGATTGTTGGTCATATTGCTCTTTGACATCAAATATCACATCACTCTTCCTAGAGAGGCTTCTGATGGATTGGAATAGTTAATCCTCATGAGCCATTAATTTGGTGACTTCTAGGGAAAAGGAGAAGCACTAGAGATATTTCACCCTCCATCTAAAGCAAGGGAGCCTGAAGTTGCCATGGCACGATTCACATCTTCTTCATTGGAGTGCTATCTGAACTATGTTCAATGAATATGCAAGATAATATACTATGTGTAAAGGCATTCTAGAACCCTGCCTTCTCAGAACTAAAAATGGTCAATATGTTTTGAAACCAGTTTTGTTGAAAAGCTATTTTGAAATGTTTTTCTTTGAAGGGCCTAAGCCACTTTGTAAATAGGCAAGATGGAAAACATGTTTAGACTGGATTGAGAGATGGCAGAAAAGTTCCCCAGAGATTTATTTTTATCTTCGTTATCTACCAATTAAATTACCTGAAGCTTTTAGCCAATGGATTTCATGCCCTGACATTTAATGTTTGCTAGTACATTACAGAACACAATCAGAGATGCCTTTGCTGTTCTCCCTGTGGTAAAATCCCACGCAAGGAACAAGAATCATGTGTATTAACTCCCTCTCTCGTTCTAGATAGACAGACAGACAGATAGATGGCACTGTCACTTGTGCCTAAGTTCCTTTTACTTGTCCATCTGACAAGTGGTAACTATGACAGCTACTGTATTGAAACAGAACCAAATATAACAATATAATCTGTTTTGTGTCCTTTAATAATAATTAAAAAAAATAGTAACAACCCATTTCGGTTGAAGAGGGGGTCTTCGACAATGCCATAACATTACCCTCCATAGTCTATTATTAATTCATCATCTCAATCTTTCTTTGTAAGTTTAGAAGACTTCACTTCTTAATCTTGTTCATCTCTGATAGATATCAGTATTATTTGTTTCAACCATTGCATTTTGAAAGGACCACACAAAGACCCACAGCTTCTCCAGGTGCTGACAGACATTAATGAATAAATCAACTTGTATTGACTTTATGTCCCCAGGGTGTATAATCACAGATTGCTCCTCTATCCTAAATTACTTGGCCAGTGTTGTAAATATAGACTTGGCTAGAGGAGTCTAGCTGAGAGTGTATGGATAAGTTTGCACAAATTTGTCACCCCTGCCAAAAAAAAACCCCTGAGGATACATATTTAATAGCCATATGGGGCAGTAGTGCCACTTATCTAATAAAACAAATCTTTCAAAAATCAATGTTTCAGTTCTTCCCCCAAAGTTAAAGAGAAATATGTCATTGGATTGTGTGCATATATACTGCTAAATTAGCATTTCTGATATAAGGCCATTTCTAATAAAAACAAGTGAAAAACCTGAGTTCTTAGAGGTGAAGTTAATTTAGTTTAAACTTCTTATATTAGCATAGTTTTTTTCTGCTCAGCTTGGACTTGACTAAACGGTGTTTGGGGTTTTAAGACTGCAACATGAGTGAGTCAATATAATGATTTGTTTTGTACCTTATATATAAGATCTATAATAAAAACAGCCACAAACTTTATTGAGTGCCTACCTTCAGTGAAAAACAATGCTATTGGCGGTGGGGGAAGATGTTGTGTGCTTCATACAGTAACCCTTCCTTGATAGCTATATGCAGGAGATGACAATTGTGAGGTTTTTAAGCTTTATCCATAGCCCCTGTGTTACAGTGTTATCTCTTTGTCACCTGGATGCTTGATCTCGTGGTGTGCCCAAAGTTGAGTGCTTTCACTTCTTGTACCCACACTTGCATCATCAGAAGCTGCCCATCCCATGCTTTCTGTCACTGGGGTGCTTTTCTCACTATCCAAAATGGCAGCCAGCTATTCTGATCAAAGAGGGTGTGTACACAAGTTTTTCTATGCTTCCCAGTATTATCTCTATTTTACAAGTCACTTTTGAGGAGCAAAACAAACCCAGGGATTGATGGCAACATAGGAATTTAAGTGTTGTAGAAAACATATAGGTTGGTGATTTCATGTGGCTTTCCTGATATCATACTATATGGATAGTTGCCTGCATTTTCAAGGGTTTAATCTATGCATGACAAATGCACATTCTTTCCCACTAGATTTTTATTGCAATGATTTAGATCACAATCCTGAAGTTAAAAAATAATGAAAAGTGTTTAATCTATGACATATTTTTTTCCTTCTTTAAAAGATTTTTATTAAAAATATAGATAACATACAATATTAGCTTCAGGGGTACTCCATAGTTATTCAGCATTTATATACCTAAAGAAGAGATCATCATAAGTCCAGCAACTATCTGACACTGTACTATGCTATCACAATATTATTGACTATATTCCCCATGCTGTGCCTGTACATTACATCGTCATTGCTTATTTGTTTTATACCTGGAAATTTGAACCTCTTATTCTCCTTCACCTTCCCCCATCTTTTAAATGTATCAATTACAGTTGACATTCAATATTATTTTATACTAATTTCAGGTGTACAGTATAATGGTTAGACATATAGCATTTAAGAAGTGATCCCCCTGACTAACCTAGTACCCACCTAACACTATACATAGTTATTACCATATCATTTACTATATTCCCTATACTTTACATTATGTCCCCATGACCGTTTTGTAACTACCAATTTGTACTTTTTAATCCCTTCACCTTTTTCACCTGCCCCCAACCCCCTCCCATCTATCATCCCAACAAATCTAGTACCCATCTGACACCATACATAGTTATTATGATATTATTGACTATATTCCTTATGCTATATCCTATATCCCCATAACTACTTTGTAGCAACCAATTTGTACTTCTTAATCTCTTCCCCTTCTTTCACTCAACCCCCCAACCCCCTTCCCATCTGGCAATCATCAAAATGTTCTCTGTATCTATGAGTTTGTTTCTGTTTTGTTTGTTAATCTTGTTCTTAGATTCCACATATAAGCCAAGTCACATTGCATCTGTCTTTCTCTGTCTGACATACTCCACTCAGCACAATACTCTCCAGGTTCATCCATATCTCTGCAGATGGCAAGGACCCATTCTCTTCCATGGCCGAGCAAAATTCCATTGTATATATGTACCACCTCTTTGTTATCCATTCTTCCATCGACAGACACCCAGGCTGCCTCCACATCTTGGCCCTTGTAAACAATGCTACAATGAACATATGGATGTACACGTCCCCTTGAAGTAGCATTTTGGGTTTCTTCAGATAAATATTCAGAAGTGGGATTACTGGGGCCTTCTTTGTCTTGTTATAGCCTTTGTTTTAAAGTCTATTTTGTCTGGTGTAAGTATTGCCACCCAGCTTTTTAAAGTTTTATTTTTTTCATTTCCATTTTCGTGAAATATCTTTTTCCATCCTTTTACTTTCTGTCTCTGTGCGTCTTTCAATCTGAAGTGAGTCTCTTGTAGGCAGCATATGTAAGGGTTTTGTTTTTTTATCCATTCAGTCACCCTATTTTTGATTGGAGCATTTAATCCATTTACATTGAAAGTAATTGTTGATAAATATGTAGTTATTGCCATTTTATTATTCATCGTTTTTATTTTTTATTTTTCCATCTTAAAGAAGTCCCTCTAACATTCCTTGTAATACTGGTTTGGTGGGATGAACTCCTTTAGCCTTTTCTTGTCTGGGAAGCTCTTTATCTGACCTTCGATTTTAAATGATAGCCTTGCTAGGTAGAGTAGTCTTGGTTTAGGTCCTCGCTTTCTATCATGTTGAATATTTTGTGCCAATCCCTTCTGGCCTGCAAAGTTTCTGTTGAGAAATCAGCTGACAGTCTTATGGGAGCTGCCTTATAAGTTACTAGTTGCTTTTCTCTTGCTGCCTTTAGGATTCTCTCTTTGTCTTTAACCTTTGCCATTTTAATTATAATGTGTCTAGATGTGGACCTGTTTGGGACTCTCTGTGCTTCCTGGACTTGTATGTCTATTTCCTTCACCAGGTTGGGGAAGTTTTCCATCATTATTTCTTCAAATAGGTTCTCAATCTCTTGCTTTGTCTCTTCTCCTTCTGGTACCCCTATGGCGTGAATATTGTTATGCTTGATGTTGTCTCAGAGGTCTCAAACTAGTCTCATTTTTTTGTATTCTTTTTTCTTTCTGCTGTTCCAATTGGGTGTTTTCTGCTACCTTGTCTTCCAAATCACCTATTTGATCCTCTGCTTCATCTAGTCTGCTGGTGATTCTTTCTACTGCATTTTTCATTTCAGTTATTGTATTCTTCACTTCTGATTGGTTCTTTTTTCATGTCCTTTTTTAATGCTTGCTATTTCTTTGTTGACATTCTAAGGTCCTTGAGCATCCTATAACCATTGTTTTGAACTCTTTCTCTGGTAGGTTGCTTGTCTCCATTTCATTTAGTTATTTATTTTTTTATTTTGTTATTGTTTTATTTTTCTCCTGTTCTTTTATTTGGGACGCACTTCTTTGTTTCCTCATTTTGGCTGCCTCTCTGTGTTTGTTTTTGTGTATTAGGTAGATCTGCTATGTCTCTGGGTCTTGGCTGGGTGGCCTTATGTAGTAGGTGTCTGGAGGGGTCCAGTGGCACAGTCTCCCTGGTCACCTGAGCCAGGTGCTCCACGAGTGTCCCTTTTGTGGATCGTGTGTGCTCTCCTGTTATAGTTGAACCTTGATTGCTATTTGCACATCAGTAGGTGGGATTGACCCTGAGCCTGACTGGCTGTGAGGTTTGGCCACATCCATAGCTCATGGGCTTCTGTGTGGGGGGCTTACCCCATTGAGTGGGATTTGCCCTGGCAGGCTCTGGTGCCTGTTGAGACCGTCTTTTGTGTGTGCCACTTGTGGGGCTAATTGGTCTATGGGTGTTGCTGTGCTATGGTTTGAAGCCAACCTCCAAGTATGTTGCTTCTGGGCCTCTTGTGAGGGGCTCCAGTGCAGGCCCAGGTAAATCACTGCTTGTGACTGGCCAGGGGCTACCTGGTAGGAGCTACAAAGTGATCTGCAGTTGTTTGCTGCGTTTGTTAAACCTGGATGTGTGTGGGAGGGGCCACACTGCGAAGAGACCCGCCGCATGTACTGTGCTGGGGTATCTCTGCTAAAAGCCAGGACACTCCAAGGTTTGCTTCCACCTGCTGATTCCCCTAAGGTTCAGCCACTGATAAAGCTTCATGGGGTATGCAAGTTGGGTGAGGCAGGATCTCAGGGAATCACTAGAGTGGGAAGAGTTGTGGTTACCAGGTTAGTGTAGACTCTGGTTTGTTGCCAGAGCTGAGTCTGGAGCTACTCAGCAAAAGTCTCAGAGCACACCGTAGCCAGTCGCCACCTGCCTGGGGCCCGTGGGCTCCCATAGTTTTCCAAGAAAGAATGCAATGTGAGAGGGGTTGGCTGCTGGCTGAGAAATTGCCTCCCGCTGTGTGCAAGTTGGGTAGGGTGGAGTCCCAGCTGAGTCAGCAGGATAGAGTAGCTGAGCTCACAAGCCCAATCAGATTCATATCTTGCCTGTGGGGGCGGGCTCAATATAGGAAAGATTGTGCCTGCCTGCTGGCTGCTTGGGAGGATGACCCCTAAGGGGGAAAATGCCTACTGTTCTCCAGTCATCCCCCTGAAGCCACACCCCTCAGTCTGCTCCTCATATGTGTCTGAGGTCCCCCGAGTCGCCATTCCTCTGCTGGAGCCCAAGGTGAGTGCTTGCAAGCGAGTGAGGCTGTGCCTGGGCCGTTTAAGAGGATGTCTGGGTCCCCTGCAGACTTCCATCCCACCCCAAAAGTCACAATTCCTACTGTTTTTACAGCCAGATGCTGTGAGGGCTCCTCTCCCTGGCACCAGCACTCTGGGCTGGGAAGCCTGGTGTGGGCAGCTGGGGTCTGTCTCTCCTCCGGCGTGAACCTCTGTGGCCAAGATATCCCTCTTGATTCTCCACCACCACACAGAGGTTTGGGGCCCATTACCTGTATCTGCCTCTCCTACCAGTTTCGTTGTGGCTTCTTCTTTATATTTTTAATTATGCCTTATACATTATTAGTTACAGCTAGACTTCAGATGGTTGTTCAGATTCATTGTTCTATAATTTAGTTGTAATTTATGTGTTCATGGAAGGATGCAGGCACAGTGTTTATGTACTCTGACATCTTGGATCTCTCCAAGTGTATGACATATTTATTTAGTTCTTTTTTTTCAGTTCTGATATAAGTGGGGTAAATAATATTGCCAAAGAAATGCACATATGGTAGCTTATATTTTACATTTATATTATGTAAATTATATGAAATTAAAATATACAGTCTGTTTTAGGAAAGAATAACTAGTGCGCTGACAATTCTTTTTCCTTTTTAAAAATTGGAATAGTTTTTGAAATTTGTAATAGGTTAATTTCTATTCAAGTTGCAAGCTGTGAGTTAGTCTAGGGAACATGGACATTTTCACGAAGAGAATAAAACTGATCATTTGGGATTGTCCAGTATTTAACTAGACGCTATACAATTCTTACTAAGCTTACAAAACAAGTATCAGCAAAGATTAACTCAGAGTTTATAGTCATCAGCCTTCCAAAGTCCCCGTCCTATACTGATCCTCTTGCAGACGCCCACCTTTGCTGCACTGCTTCTGCATTACAAGATGACCTTATACACCTTTTTAACAAGGTTTTCTTAGTGTGTTCAACCTATTGCTCACCAACTCTGCAAGGCAGATGGCAAATTTGCATTTAACCACTCTCTGGAAAGCCTTTTGTCTTTCTTCTTCCTGTTTTTTCTTTCTTTCTTCCTCCCTCCTTCCTCCCTCCCCTTACTTTTGTTCTCTCCCCCACCCACCACCCCTTTCTTTTTGGTATCAAGTCAGTGGTTTCATCTTATTAGTGAAACAGCACGGAGAGCCCCTTAACTGCAGCAAAGTGTTAAAACAGTTTTTATTATGTTTCCCATTTAGGAAGTATTTTCTGTAGTTTTCACCTGGATGATTGTGAAGGTCTTCAACTTAGTGGATGCTTGCAACTGCAATATATACATTCTTTATTTTCCATGTCATGTTGTATATAATGTCAGTCTCCAAGGAATCCAAGCCCTTTAATTAGTCATATGTGCTTTCTTTGTCTGACTAAAATGAAAGTCAAAGTCCATGAAAATATACATGTCCAGACATATATATTATCCAAGTTAGAATCAAATTAGGCTAAGAAAGATTTAAAAAAAAATATTGTTGGTTAACATTTTCACCACCTTTCTGCAGTTGCCAACAGTTTTTTTTTTTTTCCCCCTGAGCTTGTTTTTCTTGTGGTAATAATGCTATTTCAGTAATACTTTATTTATAGTCAGTTCGGAACTTTCATAGATATGAACAGAGCTATGTTCCAGAGAAAATTGTTTTTGTTCTACTCACCATCAACAAATAGTATTAATAGTGGTCTGTAGTCATTTTCGTGTTGGCTATGTGTTGTTGGTTACTATAAGGCATTAGTGATAAATTGGTGGCTCTTGGACGGCAAACTGTCTTATTTTGCCAACTCAGTGCTTTTATTTTTATCCTATTTGTGTGCTTTTAGGTGAACATGGACTTTTCAGTTTTGCTATAAACCCCAGCAATCCCTTTTATATATATAGCCTATTCATTTTAAATACCTATACCTGGCTAGCATTTAATGGCTTTTAAGTTTGTCTCATTGGCTGTATAAGTCTTATAAGAAGAGGGATTAGTGGTTAAAAATTGAAAGTGGCAAAAAAAAAAGGTAAACATTGTATGTAAATATAGCATATAGGATGAACGATTTCACAGTAGGGACAATTAGAAAGGACAAGAGGTGATCATCTATTCTTTGTGAAAAGGCCTGGGTCTATACAGTTTATAATAGGAAAAGTGACGGACATTTGAAAATTTTTGATTGTGAAGCTAGAAGATCAGCCTCAAAGTTGAATTTTTATTTGCTCAATGTACATTCAGAAGATGGCTTGGAGTTTGTTGGAAGAACTAACTAAAAGTCAAGCATGGTGAAAATGAAGTTGATGAGATTATCACCACAAGCTACGGCTGGTTCTATAGGTTCCAGGCCTATTGAAATCTGCACAACATCAAAGTAAAGAGAGACTGTAAGTACTGATAATGTAATTGCTTAGAAGAAGAAGAGTTCTTCACCCAGTAAAGATGAAATTGTTCTATTTTGGGGAAAGATGACAATAGAATGTATAAAATGAAGCGGCGAATAGTATGCAGGATTTTAAAACTTTGAAGGACCAATGCAAGCTTCCCTTGGAAGAATGCTTCCTGGGATTGTAAATTTAAGCCTCCTTTGTTTTAAACAGCTTTCCAGATTAGGACTGTTTCATAGTGCTCAGAGTTTATGTGCAGAAGGATAGAGGAATAGATTTGTCCATTGCCGTATCCCTAGTGATTATCATATATGGAAGCAAAAATGAATATCCATGATTTAAATCTTAGGAATGCTAGTTATGTTTTTCGTACGGGTTAAACATTTATTTTTCATTTTTTAAATTGCGATATACATAACATAAAATTTATCATTTTAACCATGTTTAAGTGTACAATTCTGTGGCATTAAGTATATTCACATTGTTGTGCAACAATTACCACCATCCATTCCCAGAACTTCATCTTCCCCAACTGGAACTCAGTACCGTTAATGCACTAAATCCCCATTCCTCCCTCCCCCTAACCCCTGGCAACCACCATTCTACTTTCTATCTCTATAAATTTGGCTATTCTAGGTACCTCATGTAAGTGGAACCATGTTTTTGTAATGACTGACTTATTTCACTTACTATAATGTCTAATAGATTCAGTCATGTGGTAGCATGGTTCAGAATTTCTTTTCTTTTTCAATCTAACTATTGTGTTTTAGGTATGTACCATATTTTTATCCATTCGTCTGTCAATGGACACGTGGGTTGCTTCCACCTTTTGGCTATTGTGAATAATTCTGCTATGAACATGGATGTACAATTATCTATTTGAGTCTCTACTTTTAGTTCTTTTGGGTATAAACCAGAAGTAAATTCCTGGATCATATATGGTAATTCTATTTTAATTTTTTTGGGGAATAACTATATCATTTTTCATAGCAACTGCACTGTTTTACATTCCTACCAGCAGCACACAAGTTTCTAATTTCTGCACGTCCTCTCCAACTTGTTGTGTTCTGTTTGTTTGTTTGTTTGTTTTTAATAATAACTATCCTAGTGAGTGTGAAGTGGTGTCTCATTTTGGTTTTGATTTGCATTTCACTAATAATTAGTGATGTTAAACATTTTTTCATGCGCTTATTGGCCATTCGTATATTTTCTTTGGAGAAATGTCTATTTCAGTCCTTTTGTTCATTGAATTGGATTATTTGTTTTTTGTGGTTGAGCTGTAGGAATTTTTTATACATTCAAGATATTAATACCTATATATCTGATTTGCAAATATTTTCTCCAAATCTTTTGGCTGTCCTTTCATTCTGTTGATAGTGTCCTTACCACACAAAAGTTTATGATTTTGACGAAGTCCATTTATCTCTTTTTTAATATCACCATCCAATGCCATGAATACTTCCCCCTTTGTTTACTTCTCAAAGTTTTATTTATTAATTTCCAGACTTTGATTAATTTTGAGTTAATTTTTGTCTTTTTTATTTATTTAATTTATTGAGGTGACATTGGTTAGTAAACTTATTTAGGTTTCAAGTGTGCATTTCTATAATACATCATCTATATATCACATTGTGTGTTCACCACCCAGAGTCAGTTCTCCTTCTATCACCATATATTTGACCCCCTTTTCCCTCTTCTACCACCCCCTCCCCCCAGTTAATTTTTTGTATATGGTGTAAGGTCAGTGTTCATCTTCACTTTTTTTGTGTGGATGTCTAGTTTTTCCAATAATTTTTATTTTTTTTTAATGGAAGAATTCTGATTTTTATTATCCCCTGTTATCATGTTCGCTTATGTATGTCACTTTTTTCTATAAAGTTAATGTGAAAAGAATTTGGCACATCCACTGCAGGAATGTCTGGATAGACACACTCACACACACACACACACACACACACACACACCCCAATAAATATATAAACCACAAGAGCTGTATTTGCATGAGATCCCACTAGGCTGTTGGGAAAATTATATTAAATAAGACATTATGGGACATACAGGCACCACTGAATTTTAGAGAAAGGCTTCCATGATATTTTTAAGAAAAGCAAAGCCAAATTACTTTTCTTAGGGTTTAATCTTTACTGTATATTTTTGTGATTATGAGAGAAAATTATTTGATCAATCCCAATATTCTTCAGATTTTTAAATACAATGGTGGTAGGTCATGTATAATTTAATAGCATAAGTCTAATCATCAACTCTGATGCACACATTTTACGGTTGAATATGTAATTTATTTGAAATAAATTCATCATAGTTGTACCTTTGACAATTTTTTTTAATAATATATATCACATATACTTTTGATTAAAACTTTTATCATGAGAATATAATTTAGTTCTGAATAAATGTTTTGATAGATCAAGAATCTGTTAATATTTTATAAATGTAAACTTCCAGTAAGAAACCTCAGGTGAAATCTAATCAGAGTTTACTACTATTTTCGTTTCTTTTGAAGCGGAGACTTCCAGTGATTAATTTTGTTTAAAATTTTATTTTGCTAGGAATTTTTGGTAAATAAATATACTCAAAACATTTAAAAAATTTAACAGAAATAAATGCCACAATCATATAATAGAAAGTTTTCTCTTCTGACTTTATAGAATTATAAACAATTTATTCCTATTTCAGGAGAGAGGTTATGAATTTTGAATCTAAAAAACTGAAAAAAGTTATAGATGAAGAATGTGATATGTATTGACCTTTATGTGGAGTCAAATTTTGGAAAAAAATAGAACAAGCCTATACAATTTCACAGTTTGGATTTTAGGCTTTGTGTCATTTTTTCCACTTACATGATATATAAAATAACTTGTGAATAATAAAATATTAGGGAGACTATTAATCAAACAAGAGAATTAAACCATTCAAGTATAATATTTAGCATGAATCTTTGGGTTAAAAAGTCAAACCAACTTAAGGGTTCAGAAAAAAAAATGAATGAAAAATATTTTAAAGATTCTTCACTGGCATTTGCTATTACCATTGATTTTTAGCAGATGCTTTCTGTGCTACTTCATTTAAATATTATATTGTTAATTATTTCTAACAGAATAGAACATGCATTCTTCTAAGAGGAATAGCACTTCATATTTGCCAAATTTCGGTCACATTTCTTTATTATTTCTCAACACAGTAAACCATGTCTGTTTAATGTTTGGTTATCTTTGTTGTTTCTGCAAAAGCTTATTGAATTATAACAGTTTCTAATCAAAGTTTTAAGCTCATAAATAAATGCAGAAATGAAATTCCTTACTAAGTTATAAGCCACCACTAGACTATGTCTAGCATATGCAATTAATTAATTTGTCGAACATCTACATGCTTGCCAGACATTGTGTTAAGTCCTTGGCATATAATGGTGAGAAACTTGGAACCTAAGGGATACAGACAAGAAAGCAGGCAATTAAAATATATTGTAATATGTTATTAAAGGCCTTTTAAAAGTTTTTGAGGCTGTCTCATAAATTTCTTAATGTTTGACCAAAGTTATATCCCTACCCATACATGTATTGAATTACCCAGAACAATTAAAGTTAAATTTTGTAAAGAAAAATTTCTTTCATTTTTAATGAGGTTACATGTTTGTCATTGATTAAATGAGTTCTGCTAGAGAGCTGTTTTTGGTCATTTGTAAAGAGGTCAGAATAAGGTCATTTGTTTTGTAATGCGGTAGGTTTTTGTAATTTTTTTTGATAATGGTTTTAGCTAGTTTTAATAGTTTTCCTTTTTTTAACCTTTCATGAGTATAAAAAAAATAAATTGGAGTGCTGAAAAATCTTTATACTTCTTAGCAATTACATAACCAATCTGAGTTCCCAATAGAAAGAAATAATTGAAGAGTAGAAGAATAAATCAAGGATCAGCTTGTTTGTTTTCTTTGGAATATGCAAAGTTTTTGCTAAATTAACTATAAGACTTCGTCATGTAAAAAGCTAAAGCCCAGTAACCTAACAGCAAAAACAAGCATGTAACAACAACAACAAAAATTGGAATCCTAGAAATTAATCCAATTACTTGAAATAGAAAAAAATATTTGCATTTCAAAAATTTAGAGAAATGAAATAATGGACCGGTGTTTTTAGATCTTATACATAACTGAAGCTGTACAATGAGATAGAAATCTGGATTATAAATTTAGAGATTATGAAGTCTGATTTAGAGATTATGAAGTTTCTGGTTGTGTTATAGGAAAATGGTATGATCCTGTTATACCTCAGTCAAGTCATTTATAATATAAACAATACCTACTATGTCTGTTAAGAAATAAAAATAAGTAGTACAGTCAATTCTTGATTAGTAAGGCATTGTCTACTTTGGGGAATTTTCCTGTTTTTTTGTTTGTTTGTTTCCTTTTAATTTACACTACTCATCTTTTGACTATTTTGCCATTTGCTGTCGATTATATTAGAGTAGTTATTAACACAGAGCAATAAACTTCTTGCTGGTTTCTTTCCCTCCAGTATTGCATTCTTCTACTCTTTCTTCCACATGACAGTCAGTATAGTTTTTAAAAGTTTTTCTTATAATTATATCCTCATCTGTCCCTGCTAAAAACTCTTCAGAAGTTTAAAATCCTGTCTACGGTTTATGAAGCCTTGATCTGAATGCAGCCTGCTTTTTCCTCTAATCTTATTTATTTATTTATTTATTTATTTATTTATTTATTTATTTATTTATTTATTTAGTCTCATGGTTTTGACTATAGGATTTTCAGTTCCCTGCATAGGACACATTCTCTTCAGCCTCTGGCCATTTGCATATTGTTCTTTATACTTAGAGCATTCGCCTTCCTCTCTTTCGGTAACTCCTAACTATCCTTTAGATTATGGCATAAAACTTTTTCTATGAGGAAGAATTTCATCATCCTTTAAATCAAGTTAGTGGCTCCCCACCCTAGTACATGACACACCAAACTGCAATTGCCTGTTTACTGGCTCTATTAGCTCTCTATTCCGGGAGCTCCACTCAACAGGATTATTCATACATAGTTCACAGGTGTGTCAGTAGTGCCTAACCCATAGTAGGCACTTAATAAATATTGACACTCGGCATACTCCTTATCATTGTTAGGAAATAGTGGATCAAGTGGTACCTGATTTTCCTCATCGTCTTGTTTAAAAATTCAATCCTGCTATCCTTCCTTGCTTTATTTTTTTATGGAAATATTCTTAATCTGATTTTCTATCTACAGATTGTTTATTGATTTTCTGTCTCCTCTCTACCAGTGTGGAGCTCGTGCTCTAGACTAAGCATAAATGAGAACTGAAGGATATACTTATGTTTTTATCTGTCTGATGGAAGAAACTATACGAACTAACTTCTGGCTTTGTACATTTCAAACCTTGGTGCCTTCCATAGGGTATGTTCAGATCACTATAGCATCTCTGGCCCTACACCTTTGTGTTATGATGCTAGGTGAGTTGTCACAGTGCATAATGGGAGCGTTCCTGGAAGCCATCCCTGTATTGGGGTAGCTAATAATAACTCAATTATACAAGGCATGCCTGTAAAGCTCATATGTATCCTGCTATGTCTAAATCTGTCCCCAAACTTCTCCTTAATTTCATCCCCCAGAATGTCTGTGAGCACTTCAGTGCAGCTTGAAACCAGGGGAAGTTAGAATGGAAAGAAGACAGTGGCTTTAACCAATTGTGGTTAATTTTTTTCTTTTTTTACTCTCACGGTTTTTACAAAACATATGGCCGTGTGAACATTGCTGAGTGTCTTTGAAGGGTCTGTGCAAGTGAGGGTCCTTGAAGCTTAGCTTCTGTCGATGAAATAACATCCAGCCTAAGAGAAAGTTTATGAGTTTATCTGAGCCAAACTGACGACAGTTGCTGGGAAGAAAAATCTCAACAGAGTGGGAAAATGCTCTGGAAAATGACAGTTTTGCCGCTTACTTTATACAGTAGAATCAAAAGAGGAGGGTTACATGAAATCCATTGTGATAGAATAAAGGGATGGGAGAAAGCAAAGTGGGGAAATCTGTGGGATTGGAAAAAAAGTAAATTGGATGTGGGGGGTGAAATGTCTGGCTCTTGGATTGTTTTGTGTACCTGAAACTAATAATAATAAAAAAAAAATACAACATGGATGAAACTTTAAAAAAAAAAGGTAAATTGGAGAGGCAGATACTTTTACATTGGTGAATGCAGGATAGTTAATAATTGTTATTTTACAGCACATAGAGATGGTAATCAGGGGACACAAAAAATAATGAGGGATTCTGTACTTTTCTGCTCTGGTGTGATGGGTTGTGCCCTGAGGGGTCTGGAAAAAGGGATTACTTTAACATTCCAAGGGTATGTTATCTTAGATGCAAAAAAGACAATAGACAGGCTCTTGTAAGGTAAAGATTGACCTTTGTCAAGGAAGCTACAGGCCAAGGATGTGACTACCTGCCATGACCCCCTTTTAGTTAGAAATTTCTATGTTCAGACCGTCCTATGTGGTTAATTTGGTCTCTGAGTTCATAGGGCCTGCCATGCAGGCCTCCCCTGAGCTTGTCATGTTTGGTTGTGTGGCCCCGTTTTCATCTATACTTCATTCATTTCAAGATAAATATGTATTAAAAAGCTACCCTGGTTGAAGTGGGGATATGGGTGGGGTTGGGAGCTGGAGCCAGGCCCAGGGAAACCCACTAATTCTTCCCTTCCCATTCCAAGGAAGACCTTAAGAAAGCCCTAAGGTATGTCTGATCACAGATGAAAATAACTGCTTTGTACCATCTTACTTGCTAGTGTCCTTTACTTAAATATATAGTGTAAGAACTAGATTTGTAATATGGAGAAGAAGCACAATTCCTTTCAGCAGAAAAGCTCTTTCATATTTTTAAGATTGGTCCTGTCATTTATTATGAAAGGGATAATTCAAATCTCTACCGATATGGTGGAAAATAGCCAGACTTTCAAGATCATATCAAAACAAAGCAGCAAAGGTCTTTTTTTGAAAAGGAAATGATGAATCGGTGCAGAGTGCTGCTGTGATGGCCGTGAGGGGTAGTGCAATCAGGCTCTCATTATAGCTATATTACCTCTGTCTGCCGACACATCAAACCAGTAGTAGTAATTAGGTTGCACAATATAAATGCCTGCCCATATGAATACAATTTGGCAAGTAGTGCATGAAAGTTTCCAGCCAATGCTAAGTAATATTATTCAAGAAGAGATGATTTTGAGACTCTCCATGTATGCTCTAGGCCCCTTCCCATGGAAGCTGTTTTCAGATGCAGTGATGTTCAGCCTCCTCCTGCGACCTCACAGGCATACAGAGAAAGCTTACAGAACGCAGTTTCCCTCCAAGAATGAAGGTTCTTTTGTAACCAAACTGTAGCAGGTGGTATGTAGTTTAATCTCTGAAATGAGAATGACTGCCTTTTTTAAGAAGTGGAAACTATAGTCTAATATTTGTTAGGTTGATAGAGATAGAGACAAAATAAAGCACAACTACAGAGGGTGCCAAAAGAAAAAGCATACATATTTTAAGAAAAGAAAAAACTGTATTAAAATTGTAATACTCAATATATACTGATAACAAAAGATGAATACAAGACACGTTTGACATCTGCACTCACAAGAGGTGCTCAAAGAAGTTGCCATCAGTGTCCAGACACTTCTGATCACAGCGAACACTGTTTGGTAGACCTCTGTGGCAAGCACGTAAACTGTTCCTACACCACAGCAGAAGCAGCAGGACTTGTTGCTGAGCAAGGCCTCCCGGATCCTCCCTTGTGCACATCACACACAGCACCGTGCGTCTCAGACTTACCACGAATGTGTGCAGTTGTTAGGTGTGTTGGAGGTTCTGGTGCATACTCACGTCTCCATTGTCGTCCTTCCACAATGTTCTTGAATTTCAAATACCACTTCAAAATGGTCTCGTTCTCCTCGAATGACAACCATGCTCCCACCATTTTCTTTAACTGTCCTGCCTGTCGCATGGTGACGCTAGCATTCATTTGATTAACACCATCTTTTGAGCAAATGTCATACTGCACATTGCTACTGTAATTCAGTTCAACTTCGAAAAGTAATACATAGATAACGTCGCTTAAAATGTGTACGCATTTTTTTGGCACCCCTGGTATACGGTTAGTTTATTTAGCGTAGAAAAGTGAACATTTTTCTTGGTGTCAGGATTGAGGACCCAATGAAATATCTTCCGAGAATTTAGAAATTTAGATTTTCTTCTGAGAGTGTAACTAATCAAGTCCAAATATAATAGATGTGATTAGTGTAAGAGCAGATACATAGTCAATGAGTAAGGGGACAACTAAACCCACCAGTAAAAGTGAACTGGACAGAGTAATTGATAGGAGAAAGTATGGCAAAGGAAACCTCATCAATGATTTCATGCTCAGTATGGAGAACATGAAACAATGATGGGCCTTAGATGCACTGATACACGACAGGCAGAAGAACCAGTGTTGACAGTGCCCATCTAAAAACTGTTCAGTGGAGATAATGGCTTGGGCAAATAGATACGTATCTCTCAAGGTAAGCTCCATGAGAGCAGAAATGCTGCACCTCTTGTTTACTGGCACACAGTAGTTGCCCACTAAATACATGCTGAATGAATTCATGAAGAAATAATGTGGACAAATCTATCCTTTACTTGAGAGCTGTATCTTATCAAGTAACTTTCATTGTATTGAATCTATGCTTGCTAAGCAAATTTGTGATAATTTGTATTTTCATGTAGCTTGTTTATAGTGGAAATGGTTCTGATTTGGTCAAATTGTCATTCTCATATCTGAGAGCTTAGTTAATGTGGTCTGTCCCTGAGAACCTATTTATTCTCATTTGTGGTCACAAATTCAGTTATCTCTTCTGCATAGCTTATGCCTGCAATGAATTTAACCATGGAAAACAGCCACCTTGGAAATCTTTTGTTGACAGTTGTTGGTCATCTTAGGTGACATTTTATTTCACTGGCACCATTTTAGAATGTGCAATATTTTAAAAAATTAATATTAGCTTTTTAGAGAACTTTTATTATTTTTAAAGATATAGGGTTTAAGATTATGGGGGTTATTTTTGTTTTGTGTTCATTAGACATAAAGCATTTCCTAAGTAGAATAAATTATGTTATTACAGCAGGTCCATGGGGGAGGTGGCTCAAGGCTGCTTTCTACAACATAGTAGCTTAAAGATTTTAAAAGTTGTGGTAGGTCCTACTTGTTATTGTTATGCTTTAAAAAACATCATCATCCTTCATCATTACTTTATATTAAAGATGTGATATAAATATCTACAAGCCAGGAGGCTTGCAAGCAGGCTAGCAAGATGTCCAATGTAGGAAAAGTGCCACTATTTGAAAGGGCACCATTGCTTCTGATCATGATTGCATCACTAGAGTAGAAAGATTCTGTTACTGCTCTTGCTAATCACGTTCAGCCAAGATGCTCAAAACAGAATTCCTGAGCCCTGGTGGTGCTGGGAAAAGTGGCAGCAGTATCAGAGGAGAATATTACCGCCCTTTGCATCATGCGGGGTTTTATAATTAGAGAATACGCAAGGTGACACATTATTGGTGAACATCAAAGATTAATGTATCATTGCTCAAGTGTAAAAACATTGTCAAACACTGATATGTGGTATATAAACCCAAAACAACAAAAGAACAAGACAAACAAATGAGAAACAGAAACTCATAGACACAGACAATAGTTTAGTGGTTACCAGAGGGTTAGGGGGTTTATATACCGCATATCAGTGTTTGACAATGTTTTTACACTTGAGCAATGATACCAGAGGGTTAGGGGAATGGGGGGTGGGAGAAGAGGGTAAGGGGGATCAAATATATGGTGATGGAAGGAGAACTGACTCTGGGTGGTGAACATACAATGGGATTTATAGATGATGTAATACAGAATTGTACACCTGAAATCTATGTAATTTTACTAACAATTGTGATCCCAATAAATTAAAAAAAAAAACATTGTTAAAATTGCTGTCATGATTTTATTTTTTCCCATTGCAAATGAGATAGTTTGTGGGTAAGGGGCTCTTCATGTCCTCATAAGAATTCAGGATTGAGTATGATTGTTCATTGTGTATCTGCTGTTCATTTTGAAGGCCCTTTTTCTACTTTATCTTCAGTTGATATTCAGTTATATAGATTCTCATGTTGTAGTTTGTTGATGTGGTTACACATTGACTCAAGAGTTTTGACTATGTTTGAATTCATTGATATAATTTAGAATAAAGATCGCACCTAGGGATTTGGACTGGAAAAAGTAAATGTAGTTGAAACTGCAATAGGTAAAGAATCTTTGAATTAAAAAATGATATAATAATAGGCATTTAATAAACATTTGTTCTTGAGTTTAGCATGGCTCACTTCGAAGTGGGAGTAATAAATGTACTGACTGTTTTTAGTTACTATTTTTATTATCAGTTAATGTCTTGTTTTTAAAATAAGTAAGAGTTTGTTTTCATAGACAGGCACATTGTAAGTTCAATGAATTTGACAAATGCTTACTCCATTATAAGGTATAGAACAGTTAAGGTTTGTACCATTATGAATAAAACTGCTGAGAACAGTCTTATACAAGTCTTTTTGTAACATATGTTGTTCTATCCGCATATACTTGAAATGGTATTACTGGGTTGTAGGGTGCAGTATGTTTAATGTTACAAGAAATTGTTAGACAGTTTTCCAAAATTATTGTCCATTTTTATTCCCACTTGCAATGTATAAGAGTTCTGGTTGTTCCACATGCTAGTCAACATTCGGCACTGGAAATCTTCAACTTTTTCCTCATTCTAGTGGGTGTGTAGTAATAGCTCATTGTGCTTTCACTCTGCATTTCCCTTATTGCTAATACTGTTGAACACATTTTCATGTGCCTACTGTCTATTAATATAACTTCATTTGTGAAGTAGCTATACATATATTTTACCCATCTGTTTTCAACTGGGGTAAATGGAAGTTTATCATTGAAGTTGTCTTTCACATTATAGGAAGAGACATAAAATTGTGAAAAGTTAAAAATTAACATTGTAATCTCTAAAACAACTGACTAAATAACAGAAAATGAAGTTAAATAACCAAGAGAGGAGATGAGATGGAATAATAGACTATATTTTCATAGTCCAAAAGAAAGCAGGAAAGGGAGAAAAAGGAAGCAAAGAACAGATGGAACAAATAAAAAGGAATAACGAGGTAATGAATTTAGGTCTATCCATATCAATCAATTGCATCATCATTTATTTATTTTGTCCTATTTTATCTTTCTGAAAGTAAAATTACATTTATATTAATCTGCTTAATATATTTCCACAGACCACAGAGTCTATGTTCAATTTTTTAAATCTTTTTCTCTTGGTTTTCTAATATCTTCCACTTCTGTGCGTCCTCCAGAATATCAACTGAGCTCAAAACACCTCACTAGTTCTTCTCAACCAAGCCTCAGATTTTCTCCTGCCTATGCACAGCTTACAATACAGCGAGAGACTCAAGACGACTATACCCTTGCCTGTATCCCTTTTTCTGGCCTGCAACATAATCTTCACTGATTTTTAAAAATATATTTTAAAACATTATTTTGAAGACAAGCAAGAGATAGAATAAGTACTATCAGAAGAATTTTATATATGGAAGGAGAAACAAAGGAGTTCAAAAAATAACTAGGATTGTTGCAGGAAACATTGCCGTGTAAAAGAACAATTTTTATTCAGTGTTTGTCGTTTGGGATAATTTTTTGTTACCCAGACTCATTTCTTACAAAAGTATAATTTGCTAATACTGAGTACTGAAATTCAGCAGCATATGCTAGTACAGCAGTAGTGGCTGTTAGAACGTGAATACTTCCGTACATGATAGTCTTAGGTTGGTGCAAAAGTGACTGCGATTTAAAAGATTAAAAGTAATTGCAAAAACCACAATTACTTTTGCACCAACCTAATACATAGCGGCTGCTTCCAAGCCTCCTAAGTGCCCGCCTTCTGCCCCAGCAGCCCCAGTTACCCCAACATCTTATCCCAGAACTGTCTCTACCTGCCCATAATCCATCAATTTAAGGGTTAAAATTTGGCTTAGGAGGGGGACCACCGGGACCTATTGCACACTACAGTATGTCTTATGCCACACTATTTGCGGTTAAGTATTTCTAAGCACACCCTTACTTATACATGTGTTCTGATGAAGCTTTTCTCTATTAACAGAATGGTGTTAGGCTTTCAATTGATAGAGCAGACTGGAAATATATCATAGCTGCCGTCCAGGCATTTGTTAGAGAGTATTGTCTTGATTTTACTAGCCATCTTCCCAGACTCAGGATTACACGCGTGATATGCAATCTAACCATTTCCCATTTGAGACATGAGAGTTTATCTCTGAATTAGGCCAGACCGTATATATATTAGGCCAGATGTATATATATTTTACAGTGAATTGTTTTAGCCCCTTGGATTGCTTTTACTAAATTGCAGTTGGTGGTACACTATTCATCTGCACTGAGGGATATTTTAAGAAATAACATTAAGAATTCACTTTTTATCAGGATGTATTCTTTGTAAGAAATCAAGGGAGGAACTTTCCAGGGCTTAGTAGAGGAGGAGGATTTTGCTTCTTGGCAGTTATTGTTTATTTTCATGTAAGAAAAACTGTGTATTGAATAACTAATTGTGTTTCTGTGACTGGGCCAATCATAAATAATCTCAAAGCCAAATTTATTTCCCACTTTTAACAAGTCTTCATTTTATTTTTATCTTTCTTTTTATTTTTAAAAACATCTTAAATGGCAGGTATTTTAATAAACTTCCTCAGTTTAATTTTAAACCAGAGTCCAATTAGATAAGTAAAATACGTAAATGAAGCATAATAGGCTTTCCATGAAAAATTACCTCTTTATGTCCATGTAGCAGGAACCCAATCCCTAGACTGTGAGAGTAGAAAGCGCCTGTGCTTCTGTAAAGCTGCATTATTAGCAGAGGCCAGGCCTGTCGTGTGTCACTGATTCAAAGATGTCCATATCTTCTACATCTTATAGTGAAAAATTTAGGTAGTTGTTAGTATCCTAATTATAAGGAATATGAGATTTATATGTGTTTGTGGATGGTAAGGAAAAAGGGAGAGCTTGTCTTCATTTTCTCTTTAAAAAACTAACTGAAGCCTTGTGTTGACTATTGTGTATCACAACCCGTATCCCTTTACTTCCATCCTGTTTGTCTGGCAAACCTGATGCACTTTTCAAGGCTAAGTGCATATACCATTGTTTCCAGGAAGTCTTCCTTGATCCTTTAGTTCGGGCTTAGGATACTTTTTTATGCTTTCAAGTATCCAGTGCCTCTTCTGTTGCAATCACCATCCTCTTTTGGAGTTATTTGATCAGGTGTTGTAATTATTTGATCAAGAAGCAGTATAGTAGGATGATGAAACACTTGGCCTCTGGAGGTATACATCTTTGGATTTAATTTTACTATTACCACCTTTTGGACAGGTTGCTTAAACTCCCTCCTCCTCAGTTTGCTCATCTGTAAAATGGCTATATCATGGTAATCTATCTCATGGGATTATTTCAAGGATTACATTAGTTAATAGACTGAGAACAATGCATGAAATAGTATTAGGTTGGTGCAAAAGTAATTGCAGTTTTTGCAGTTATTTTTAACCCTTCAAACCTCAATTAGTTTTGCACCAACCTAATAAATATTTCTCCTCCTTTTTTGCTTGTTATTATTATTACTGTCATCTACATTAGAATGTGAGCTCTGGAAGCAGGGACTGCCTAAATCCCATCTAAGTCTTTCATTTCCAATTTCCTAGAATCTAAAAGAATGCTTGATACATGGAAGTACTTACTAGATGTTTACAAATAAATGAAGTCCTGTATTAGATATGAATTTTGGGTGAAACTGAACTGCTTGTGAAAATGCTTTATGAAATTGAGCTAGTGTAATTATCAGTATATCTTTCTAGATGATGGGAAATCATTCCCTGTTTTGGAGAGGATTCAATTACTTATTTAATAAACATCAATTAAGTGCCAACACTGTCAGATACTGTCCCAGCTACTTGGCAATGCAGAAGTATAAAAGAACCTCTGCCTTCAAGGAACTAATTTTCTAGTGTAAAAAAGTGGCTATATATATATATATATATATATATATATATATATATATTTTTTTTTTTTTTAAAACTGTTCATTTGCATTGGTAGGAAAATTACCTTAAAAAATAGCAGTTTGTGATACTATATACAGAAATAAGAAACCCTATTATTCCATAAATTAATTTTGTTTCTCAGTTAGTAGGGTGATACTGAGCATATTGATTTCTCACCAAAAGTTTTAAAAATCTACATACTACCTTATCTATCCTCTCATACATTAAGAAAAAATTGGAATTGAGTGGATAGTTGTTGACTGGAATTTTCTTTTGATTGTCTGAAAACTATTTATGACGTTGGTTGGATATTGTCTGAAAAACCTGTTGTGTTTCTTGGCTTCTTAGAGGAAGTTATGTTCAATCTTACTTAACTCCACTACAAGTTGTTGCCCTGAAATTTGAGTGCTCAGTCTTAAATTTTTTTCCACTAGTATCAACTTAACTCAATTGCTCAGTACATAAAAGTAGTTCATTAAAATAAACCCAGTGCTTTTGTGTTTATGTTGTGTTTCTAAAACAGCAGTAGTATGAATTCTTTGTTTATTTGTTTGTTTTTAAAGAAAGTCCTTGAGCACCATTGACTTGTATGGCTGAAAACATTTTTTGAGAGATGCTATTTTTACACGGTTTTCCTTTAATGAGGATTTCCTTTTTAGCCTTGAGTTAGTCCATGTGCTCTAGTGCCTATTCCCAGGTTTTAGCTGATGTAATTTCTCCTATGGTACATATCTCGAGAGATGATTCCTCCAAAATGTTATAAGTGCATTATACCAGTCTTTAATTCTGGAGCAAGATTCCATCTCCTGAACAAAGTTATCGTTTATGGCTTAGCCAGTTTTGTTTCTTTACACTTATTTCTCCATCTGGCATTATACTCTGAAGTCTTTACCATTTACGAATTGTTGGCAATATTCACACCCGATTGTCTGTGACTCACTAGGAATCTTTGCCAGATTTCTCAACATTTAGGATATTTTCCTATTTTATGTTCTCTCATTTTAACAGGGACAGTTGGCACATATGCTTTTTTATACTGTAATTTCAACTATAGATGCCAGGTTAAAACTGGTTCCCATATTTAAATCATTTGCAGATGTAGCCTCTTGTTCTATAAACTCACAAATTAAGACATTTTGGGGGTCTGCTTTTAGTAAGCATGGATGTCAAATTTAAACAATGTGAATTTCTGTAGATGAGACATTAGCCTGACTAAAAAGTTATTCTAGTTCTATAGGAAGATTGGGAATATTCACTCTCTTTAGAAAAATGATAATTTCCAAGGATTTCTTTCTTGTTTCCAATAGTGATAAGAGCATAGGCTCTGTTCCTCACTAGCTATGTGATCTTAGACAAGATATTAATAGCTTTTCACAGTTTCCTCATTTGTAAATATTTGTATCTATGAAGTTCTCTCTTCAGTACTATAAGGAATTCTTCACATGGAAATTGTTCCCTGGAAAATATTTTTATTGATTAGAAGTAGATACCTATATAGGAGATGAATATATGGAAAAAAGGTATCACATATTTATATATATATATATATATATATATATATATATATATATTCACATATAGGTATACCTATACATAATCATCTCACATTGTTCTTTCTTTGGGGAGGGGATGTTGAACAAAGCATTATTATCCCAAGTATATAGAGCCTATAATTTAACAAAGACTAATTCCCTATTAGTATCAAAATGCTAAAGATATGAGCAAACAATTCATGCACACACAAACATAAAAAATTACAATTAAAAACATGGGTAAAACTGTTCAATCTCCATAGTGATCAAAGAAACACCAAATAATAAAATTTCATTTTGTATCCATAAATTAATAAAGATTGAAAATAGTAATAGGTAGTGATGAAATGGTTTTACAAAGTGGACATTCTTATATATTGCTGGTAGAACTGTGATTATAATATTTCTAGAAGTCAATTTGGCATTATGCTTCAAAAATCTTAATATATTTCTAATATGCTATGAACCTACATATTATTTCTAGAATTTTATTCTATGTAACCGAAAAACTCACACATATGTGTATATATGTACATATACATATTAACTGAATGTTGTAATTAACAGTGGGAAATCAAAATAATATAAATCTCCATCAGTGAGATCTACAATATATTTATCATGTTACCAACAAAGCTGCTCCTCCCTTGGCTTTCCCCATTTCAATTACCGGGAACTTGCTCAGGTAAAAACAATTTGGGAATATTCTTGTTTCTTCCCCTTTCCTTACCCTCCACATAGGGTTAATCCCCAAGTCCACTTCTTGATACACCAGGCTGAGATCCTTTCTTTTTTTAGCATGGTTTATAGAAACACTGGAATGTAGTAAAAGAACACTAAATTTGGTGTGAGAGCACCATAATTCACTGATTACTAGCGATCAGTATGTGAGCAAGCTACTGGACTGGTCTAAACCTTACTTTTTTCATGTGTAAAATGAGGATGTTATATACATCCTACCGACTTTGCGGAGTTGCTTTGAGGATGAGACAAGGTAAAGACTCTGAAAGTGCTTCCTGTGCTTCTGTCTGATGCGTCTGCGTTCCACTGGCCTGTGGCTATACTCACTGCAATAGACAGGGGGCAGTGGCGAGTAAGGCTCGGGTGTTGGCCGCCAGCGATCGCTTTAGGATTGAGATGCACCCTCACAGTGGAGGAATTTTACAGGGATTGGGGGGTGGGGGGCGGGTAGATTAAATAGAATAAACAAAGGTTATAATATATAACCTCATTTAAAATAAAATGGCTTTAGGTTAATAGCAATTAAAAAAGCTAAAAGATGTTCAACTGGTATAAATTATTCTCTTATCAGGGCTATAGGATTTTTTTTTTTTTAATTTATTTGGGTGACAATTGTTAGTAAAATTACATAGATTTCAGATGTACAATTCTGTATTACATCATCTATAGATCCCATTGTGTGTTCACCACCCAGAGTCAGTTCTCCTTCCATCACATATATTTGATCCCCCTTACCCTCATCTCCCACCCCCCATCCCCCTTACCCTCTGGTAACCACTAAACTATTGTCTGTGTCTATGAGTTTTTGTTCTTTCAGTTGTTTGTCTTGTTCTTTTGTTGTTTTCGGTTTATCTATCACATATCAGTGAAATCATATGCTTCTCAACTTTTTCTGTCTGACTTATTTCGCTCAGCATTACACTCTCAAGATCCATCTATGTTGTCACAAATGTTCCTATATCATCTTTTCTTACCGCCGAATAGTATTCCATTGTGTGTATATACCACAACTTCTTTATCCATTCAGCTATCGAAGGACATTTTGGTTGTTTCCATGTCTTGGCCACCGTAAACAAAGCTGCAATGAACTTTGGAGCACACGTGTCTTTATGTATAAATGTTTTCAGATTTTTTGGGTAGATACCCAGGAGAGGGATTGCTGGGTCATATGGTAATTCTATTTGTAATTTTTTGAGGAACCTTCACACTGCCTTCCATAACGGCTGCACCAGTCTGCATTCCCAACAACAGTGTATGAGGCTTCCTTTTTCTCCACAGCCTCTCCAACACTTGTTACTATTTGTCTTGTTGATGATAGCCATTCTAACTGGGGTGAGGTGATATCTCATTGTGGTTTTTATTTGCATTTCTCTGATGATTAGTGATGTTGAACATTTTTTCATATGTCTATTTGCCATTTGTATGTCCTCTTTGGAGAAATGTCTCTCCAGGTCCTCTGCCCATTTTTCAATTGGGTTGTTTGTTTTTTTGTTGTTGAGTTGCATGAGTTCCTTGTATATTCTGGATATTAGCCCCTCATCGGAGGCACTATTTGCAAAAGTCTTCTCCCATTCAGTTGGTGGCCTCTTTATTTTGTCGATGGTTTCTTTTGCTGTGCAAAAGCTTTTAAGTTTCATATAGTCCCATTCGTTTATTTTAGCTTTTACTTCCATTGCCTTTGGAGTCAAATTCATAAAATGCTTTTTGAATCCAAGGTCCATAAGTTTAGTACCTATGTTTTCTTCTATGCAGTTTATGGCTACAGGATTTTTTAAATACCAAGTTTGGATTTTGGGTGATAGTCTTACTGCTTGAAAGTAGCTTAAGAGAATCTTTAAGGGATAAAACCAAGGAAAATGTAGCTCCATCTATTATACTTATTTATTGTCTGAAATAATTATAGTAATCACCTCCCAAAGTAAGTTTTCATTACTTTGTTGTTGTTATTATATTTGGATTTGAATACCTTTTGAACCATCATAGGAGACCTGTTTTTTAATAGCAATTGGCAGACATGTGACCCGCTTTCTTTATACTGATACATGCTATTTTGATAAATTTCCTTCTAGATGTTCTGGAATTT
The DNA here is from genome assembly GCF_057876585.1 of Rhinolophus sinicus. Taxonomy (NCBI): domain Eukaryota; kingdom Metazoa; phylum Chordata; class Mammalia; order Chiroptera; family Rhinolophidae; genus Rhinolophus; species Rhinolophus sinicus. The sequence goes on from NC_142501.1 coordinate 167,109,971, forward strand.
TTTTTAAGCAGAATTTTCAATTCTTGTGAAACATCACATACTAGCAATAGTTATCTATATTTTTGAAATTGGAAAGATGTAATCCAATGTGGTTAAGTGAGTGGGTTGAATAAGTTTATTCAGCAAGAAAATCAATACATTAAAAAATTAGACCAGATATACTGAATATATTGTGGTATTTGACGGACTGGTTTTCCCCTAACTGTGTTCCTATTTTCACTGAGCTCACATAAAACGGAGGCAGCAAGCAAAAAAGTGTTGTCTAAAAGTAGTCACTACAGTCTAACATGTTTGATTAGCTCCATTAGCAGGAATGCCCTGCAGGGAACTTTAGATACTTTAGCCCATTAAAAACTTGGGCTGTCAACAAGAGTCGGATTGTAAACTCTTAGTCCTGGCTGGGCCTGGTAGCCAATTTAGAAATTGATTGTGTTAAGTAATTAGATTTACTGGGGTTACTATATCAGTGTCATATCAGAACTCTACTTATTTCTTTTTAGCTACATGACATAGACTTACACTGCCTACTTCACAATTCCATTTTGATGGAATAATTTGCATTCCTATTGGAAGCCTTGTTTGGCAATGTGAAAAAGTGTATAAAGCACTGGATATAGCCAATGAAATTCTTTTTTTTAATTTTGTTATTAGCTGAATTAATGAAAAGTTCCCAGGGAAAGGGGAATAAATAAATGTCTCTGCTCATAGTGCCATATTTAATTCTTGTATCGATTGTATTTTTAAAAAGTCAGCACTTTTTAGGTGAATGTACTTTATACTGAAATAAAGAGTTAGATTGAATTTGGAGAAGGAGTAACATTGCCTTCTGTTGTACCATTCTCTGGTAGAAATAATCCAGAGATTTTACAGGTCATAATTTCAGATTTATAAATGATTTTATAAAATTACTTTCCTATGTAAGTTCTATTTGATTTATAAAATTAATGTGATCTTCCCCAGGTTAAATTGGAGGTTTTCTCTTCATCTTCAACATTCACATTTCTCATTACACTAGTGACAGTAGTAACAACCTCTCTTCCGTGGGGTTCTTGGATGGACTAAATTAAATGAATGTATGTTAATCACTTGGAACAGAATAGGTGCTCAATACTGTAAAAAACATGGCCATTTATAACATTAAACCAATTCCCTATTCATGTCAAAATATCTTTTGTACCACAAATGCACATTAATTTTAATTCTCAAAGTCTTCATTAAGCAATGCTGTCAAAGACTTCTAATTAATCCAAATGCATTAAACTACTGATTATTCTCTTCCCCACATGTTTATTTAGTCTCTTGTTTGCTTATTCCTTTCTTTATTGCAAGAATAATGGAAGATTAGTTGGGCATGAATATTTTTTAAAAGGCTTTTAGTCTTTCCCAGTTAGTGGATCACTCCCGCTTAAGTGTGTCCTTCCTTGTGAAGATGCCATCAACTTACCAGATAGGAAAGGGAGACTTGACTTATTTTAAGGGGGAAGATAACGCAAAATATAGCAAATATGACCATATGTTATTCATGCTGAATGTCATAACCCAGAAGAGATATTGCTTATCCCCAGTGTTTTGTGTATTCTGAATACATCTGCTTTTAAAAGTCTGATCTTAGCTAATTTACACTAGTTTGCTAAGTACCACAGTCTCCAAATTGTGATAGCAGCTTTACAGCATGAGGGTTCTCTGGCTTGTGTGATGCTGAGCCATGTGGTCCCCCTACCTTTAATTCCTTCTCTGTGCCTGTTGACCTCTGAGCCTATTCTAGAGGTCCAAGACGAATCTGTGTTCCTCCCAAGAACATTTCTGCCCAAAGAGTCTACCTTTCATCTGAACCCCATGACACTTGCACTGTGCCATTTCTTTGCCACATGTTATTGACTACTTGCATTGCTAGTGTTCTTCTCATAGATTGAATTCATCATCCTTCACACCAAATTTGTTCTCTTCTATGGTTCTTTTCACAGTGAGTGCTCCCACCGTCCAAACAGGTGTCAAGCACAAACCCAATGCCATCTGTGACTCTCCCATCTTCCTCCTCAACATGTAAACATGGAGTCCTGTGCCATTTCAGCATCTCTGTCCTCTACCATTCCTGACACATTTCCTTTGCTCAGGGTGCGATCGTGTCTTGCCTGGATTACTGCTGTGTCTTTCTACAACTAGTTGGATTCCAGCATTGTCACACGTAATCCATTCTCCTTCACACATCCAAATGATATTTGCTAAAATGCAAATGTGACCTTTTCACTTTCCTGCTTAAAACTTTTCAATGGTTCTGAAACGCTTTTAAAATAAAGTCTACATTTCCTAACATGGCGTACAGAACGCTTTATGACCTAGCCCCTACTTAGCTTTATATCTAAGCTCATGCCATGCTGAAATGAACACAGATATTGACTGTGTTGGCGAATGTGGACTGAGACATTTCCTGTTGTCTAAGAATTTCTGCCAAAGCCCCAAAGTTAAGGGAAATAGATAGTAGGTATCTACATCTTCTAAAGAGTGCTGCTAGACATTTCTGTAAGACTTCTAAAACATAACAGTGTGTTTGTGACTATCATTTTCCATAACTCACCTGCAGCCTATACATGATAAATTTAGAAATTCAAAAAGACAGTTCATTGGAAAGTATATTTACGAGTCATCCAGAGTGAGATGGTATTTTTCCTCCTCTCCCCAGGGAAACCAGAGGGACTACATGTGAGAATTTGAAGGTGTCTGAAAGAGGGGAACCCGTATCTCACAACATTGCTGGATGTTTACTGTACTGTGTCATTGCGAGCTTGAGCTCTGGTACATACTGGAGAAGAGAGTTGAAAGAATTCTTGGGAGAATTCTCCCCTGGGGATTGGAAACACATGTGAACACGGAGACTGGTAATTGTATCCCTCTGGTGAATTTGAAGGGCAGGAGGCTCCCTGGAGTACCACCAGTGTGAAGAAGGCATGACAACAGTTGGTAGAAGAAACATTTGTCCAGCCAAGGATATGGGATTTTCCCATGGGTCAAGTGGATGTTATGGAGGGCGCACTCAGCTCCTGCTGAGATAAAAGAAATCCAGCTCTATGTTCTGCAGAAGGGTATACCTTCAAGAACAGGAGCTTGAGGGAGTTTGCCAAATATCAGTGGAGGGAGTGTTGTCTGTTTGGAACGAATGCAGCACAGAGGTTCCTGAGGAGACCAGAGAGGGTATCTAAAGAATATCCAAGTGTCTTAGGAAACAACTGGCATTTGAACGCTCTCCATAACAGAGGGCCTGCTATCCAGCTGCAGTCAGCCAAGAGAGAAACACAAGCACCGCTTCCCAGCAAGAAGACCTCTGCCCCTGTCTTCTAGTCCTTCCTTCCCTATCCTTTACCTTGGGGAAGCTTAAAGGGATGGGGAGGAGGTAGAGCAGAAAGAGTGAAGAAATGGACCAAGCTCCCTACCCACTACAGGCCTGGGAGGCTTCATCTGGGGAGAGGGGAGGAATTGTAACTGGGATATGCTTAACTTGATATGCTCAACTTCCTCCAGTAAACACTCATTAATCATTTATTGTATGACTGCCACTAGGAATACAGCAGTGAACAAAACATAGATCTTTGCCTTTACAGACCTTATAATCTATTAGAGGGGGAGAAATGAAGAACTTAAAACTAAAAATAATATGTAGGAGGTAATATGTGCTATGGAAAAAAAAAACTTGGAAAGGAGAGATGACATATTGGGAGGGGTACAGTGATAAGAGTGAGATGAGAAATGCTTGACAACCAATGAGGACAAACACATTTGCTGAGAATTGGATGTGGGGTCTGAGACACCGACCAGACTAATGTGATTTTTGGCCTGAGCAACTGAAGGATGGAATACCTATTAACTGAGAAAGGCTCTACTATAGAAGGAGTTAGGTTGGGGGCAGTTTCATTTTGAGATGTCCGTTTGACATACAAGTGCAGATGTCATGCGGGCAATTGGGGTTTAAGGGAGAGGCTGGGGATCGAGAGAAAATGTTGGCATGATCAGTGTGGATGTCAGTTAAAGGCAAGAGATTGAAGTTTTAATTTATATATGACTCTGAATTTTTTTAAATTAAAGTTTATTGGGGTGACAATGGTTAATAAAGTTACATAGGTTTCAAGTGTACAATTCTGTATTACATCATCTATATATCCCATTGTGTGTTCACCACCCAGAGTCAGTTCTCCTTCCATCACCATATATTTGACCCCATTTACCCTCATCTACTACCCTCCTCCCCCCTTACCCTCTGGAAACAACTAAAGTATTGTCTGTGTCTATGAGTTTTTGTTTGTTTGTTTGTCTTGTTCCTTTGTTGCTTTCAGTTTTATATCCCACATATCAGTGAAATCATATGGTTCCTGACTTTTTCTGTCTGACTTATTTTGCTCAGCATAATAATCTCAAGATCCAGCCATGTTGTTGCAAATGGCAGTATTTCATTTTTTCTTATGGCAGAATAATATTCCATTGTGTATCTGAAATTTTTAATATCTGATATTGAAACTATTTTTAGAGCTGAAAATGACTGAAAAGTTAAGGGATTGGCCCAGGGTATTATTAAGGGGCTGGGTGTGGGGAAGATCTAAAGGAGCACATGAAACTCAGTGATAGAGAAAAATAATGTTCCCTGATGTGTCCCATCAAATGCAGCTCATTCAACAAACCAGTTTTACCCTAAATGTGCCTTGCTCTCTAATCTTCCTGCATTTACACAGGACGGTCCCTGCCTGGGTATGCCCCATATTACCTCTACTTATCTTTGCCTGATAAGTGAATTTTTCTAATGTGCCATTTCCAGGGAAAGCGTTTTCCTACTCTCATGTGATTGAATCAGTTTCCTTCCTGTGAGCACTAGGACCCTGTCCTTTTGTGACACTGTTTACTTATTCTTTGCTCCTTTGTAAACTGCAAGTTCATTGAGGGCAGGGCATCTGCCTTATTAAACTCTCTGTCTGTAGCGTCTAACATAGGACCCATGCATAGTTGATGTCCAATGAATAAATAATTCTGCAATGTAAACAAGCAGGTTAAGGGCAGAGACCATGCTTTAAGCATTGTATTGTTTTCTATGATGCTTGAGAAACTTGTGTCCCACTTTGGGACAAGCCTGTAAATGTCCATGTTGCATCAGGAGTGATGCTGCTCTGGTTTTGTTCACATGGGTCCCAGACATTGAATAGTTTTAGAGGCAGAGTCCCAGTCCCTATAAATACTGGTGAGTTTCTTCATCGCTAACCTTTATGCTGATGACAAAAGGATTTGTTGAGACCGAATTTAAAATGAAATGAAAACTATAGACAATTTACTATACACTTATGTTATGTGTAAATGTACAATGGCTCTAAATTTTATCCTTAGATACCCTGTTTCCCCGAAAATAAGAGTTAGCCGGACAATCAGCTCTCATGCGTCTTTTGGAGCAAAAATTAATATCAGACCAGGTATTATATTACAGTATAGTATAGTATAGTATAGTATAGTATAGTATAGTATAGTATAGTATAGTATATAGACCCGGTCTTATAGTAAAATAAAACCAGGTCTCATATTAATTTTTGCTCCAAAAGATGCATTAGAGCTGCTTGTCCAGCTAGGTCATATTTTCAGGGGAACATGGTAGTTCTCACTAATAATATATACCTATACTCTTCTTTTCCTTGACTCTTTCCAGTTATGCTGATGTTCACTTCTGGCGTTACTGTGCTACACATTCTGTGCTGGATTTTCATTGTATCCCTTAGGATTAGGGGTAGCTGAATTAGAGAAACAGAAAACCAAAACAGAAACAGAAAACCTAAAATAACAGTTGCTTAAATATCATAGTAGTTTCTTCTTTATTGCAGAATAAACCCAGAGGTTGGCAGTACAGGGTGGGTTTGTGGCTGCAAAGTCACCAGGGACTCAGGCTTTTTCTCAATTTCTGCCCTACCATGAGTGTAGCTTGTGCCTCCAACTTCAAGGTCACCTCGTGGTCTAAGAGGGTTTTTGATGCACAAGCCATAATGTCCTAGTTACAGACCTTAGGGAGAAGAACAACAATAAAAAGGAATGACAATAGACTCTTTCCTTCCAAAAGAGGCAGCTACCTTTACTCAGCCTACTCACTCAACATTTCTGCTTATGTCTTGTTCTCCAGAACTTAGTCAGGTGGGGATTGCCTGCTCCAACGAGGGCTAGGAAATGATGTCTTTGAGCTAAAACGGATTGGTGGCAAATGGAGAATACAGTGTCTACCATGGCTGCATTCTTTTATCAGGGTTTGCTATTTATCACTTTGTCCCTTATTTTACTCCACGTTCCCCTTAAATACAAAATCTTTACTTATTGATTTCCACAAAATGCCACATGTCTCTCTAATCTGCTTTGAAAATCCTGGCTGACTGCCTTGTTTGTTCAGAGAGGAAAAGCTTTTGTTGGCTTGCCTGGCCTTGCTCCTTTCTGTCCTGCATCTGTGTTCACATCACCAGCTGCATGCTCTTTGGGGGACAGAGACAAAAGGTAGGCCTTTACTTTGCTCCCTTTCAGTTAAAATAGTCACTTTCTTATCAGGATCTGAGCTGAATATCACACCTGGGCTTGTCAGCGTGTTGATACTTCCTATGGCGAAAGGATGGGTGGTGGATGGAGGGTCTCACCTGTGTCCTGAGGTGGCAGCAAGCTGTTGCTTATTGGTGTCAGGTACGTTTTCTTGCTGCTTCTGATTCCTAGGTGGGCCAGCTCTTCCTCCCTTGAGGGTTTCCTTCTGGCACGGCTAGACGCAGTCCCTTCAGTAGTTGCTCCTGCCTCCATGAAGTTTGCCTTAGAAAGGCAAGCCCTGATGCTTCACACCAATATCACATGAAGCTCTATGCATTTATAAGACTTTACTGAAAGATTCGGGTAACTGTGTGAATTCCAATGTAGATGGTGGAAATGGAAACTATATTACAAACAAGACTTTTTTATGATCAAGGGAGGGCCATCAAGACATGCAGTCTTCAGCAATAGAGGGTACCGTTCTCTGTTGTTCCTGTATATTAAGTTCTTTCTATGTGGACACCCTTAAATAGAGCTCCTCTCACAACAATAGGACCAGTTTTACACCAGAACCCATTCCCATCCTGGTTCTCCCAGCTGTTTATTTGTCCTTGCCTGAATTACTTGGAAAAGAATAACACCCACAAGATCTCAGTCACCCATGATATTCCAAGTCCCACAGAATGATCCAAAGAACATATTCCAAGTTTCCCTACCCGTGTGAATTTATTGTATTGATTTCTAGTAGATAACTGTTCCCTCTCTTACCCACATACTCACCTCTCTACCAAAGATAAACAATGTGAGTCTACTCATAGGATGGTAAACAAATTACTTGAGATTTTCATGTTCCAACAAGATTCACTGAAGAAAATTTTGGGGAACGTGACCTTTGTGGGCCACATGCCCATTTTTCATTTTGATACAGGGTTGCCATATAATTTCATAGTGAGCAGCACTGGAAGAAATCTATGTATATGCTGCCTCAGAGAACCAGCCATTTGTTTCTTTTGTTGATTTTGTGGCACACTTGTTCGGAAATGGAGGTGTATTGATCTAGTAATAGAAAACCTTGACTACTCTTGAAAGAGGTTTTGGGAGGTTTTGTTTTTCTTTATAGCTTAGAAAGTAGAATGCAAGCATCCAAAAACCTCAAATGGCACAGATAGGATTGAGTTATTACAAATAGTTTATCCATCCTAGGGATTTGTTTGCGTTGTTAGAGAACATTTTATTTACACCACAAAGTAACATCTTGATAAAGTATTGACCTGACATATGGTTATCTTTTCTTTCTTTCTTTTTTTTTTTCAATAGACTATTTTTAGAGAAGTTTTAGTTTCAAGTCAAAATTGAGCAGAAAGTACAGAGTTCCCACATGTCCCCTGTATGGTAAACTTTTACGGTGAAATATTAATTCCTGTTCCTGCCATTAAATTACAATGAAATTCTCTTCGAGCCTTGGATTTCAGTACTCCTTAACTTACTGGTGACCATTGGGGATAGCCATTAACTTTGAAGGCATAGAATGACTTCAACATAACAATATTCTCTTTCTTAACATGTATGTTATTTTGTATCTCGTGCTGCTTTTGGATTGAAACAATACACCAATAATTTACACGAGAATGACTTCATTCAAATGTAATCTCTTTATCTATTTGATGAGTGAGTATTTTTTTAGGAAAATTAGTTCAGCTATCTATAAATGATTACACGTCAATCTAAATGATTAGGTATGCAATGAATGGAAATCTTATGACTATGGTGTGGTGGGAAGCACCTGTGTCTTTGTCACTCTTGAAGTAGTAACTATTATCTTAATACTTCTTTATCTACCCAAATAAAGGCTGATGGAGAGACTAGCTTTGCTACTGTAAAATGTACTTATGCTGATGATTTTTCAGGAAATGTGCTAGAGGCTTCATTTATCACTAGGAAGTAGAGGTTCATGCCAATGCGCCTTACTGAGTTCCAAAGTTTACAATGGGAGCTTGGGAACTTTCATTCCACCATTTTGTTCATGCGTGGGTTGATGAGTTTTCTTTAGAGAAGATTTTTTTAAATGCATCAAGTAGTGACTTGCGGTTTTTATACATTTACCCTCGAGGTTTCTAATTCTCCTGAGTGTTATACTGTGTTTATGTGACTGAGGGAATATACATATAACACTCTCTTGAGTGTTATACTGTGTTTATGTGACTGAGGAATATACATAAAGACTATTTTAAGCAATATTCTGCCTGATTATTTTTTTGGTGCTCCTTTTTTCTCTTTGGGCTATTACATTAAATGTTTTGGACTTCACATATATAAACTGAAATACTTTTCTTCCTTTCTTTACCCTTTCTGAAACCTTGATAAAGATTCTTCTCATGTCCCTTAAATGTTGTTATCTTCTTAGGAGAAAGAAATCTGGCCTAACATGTGACATAATTTTTTCTTAAATATTTGCCTGGAGTGGTGATTGCTTTGCAAAATCTAAGACTTTTGCTAAATGTGGCACATGCTTTGTATCCCTTCTTTCAACAATTAATTCATCAGCTCTGTATGCAAGAACAAGTTTGCCAGGCACTATTCTAGGCACTGATAAGATAAGTGTAGGCAGATATGGTTGAGGCCTGAGGAGCTTACAGTCTAATGGAGCAGGCAGATGGATTTACAAATCAACTATTACAATTCTGTGGGATAAACGCTATGATAGAGACATGCTCAATGAGAACACAAATCAGATGAGAGCAAGAAGGATTCTGAAATGGTTCCTGAAGTCGGTTGAGTTGAATTTTGAAAGAATAAGTAGGAATTACTAGCTTGAAAATAGGGAGGAAGTCTGAAACAGTATATATGTTTAAAGCATCATAAGTCCATTCATGTGAGACTAAGGGGAAGTATGTGGACGAATGATAGAAGAAGTTACAGTACCTGGTTATGAAGAACTTTGTGTGTAAGTGAAGATTTTGAACTATAATATGAAAATTATCGGATATACAAGTGGATTTTTAAACACAAGAGAGAACTGATATTTACATTTCAGGAACATCATTCTGGCAGCAATTAGGGGGAGCAGTGAAAGCAGGCCAGACTGAGGGAGGGCCATCTAATTATGACACTTCTGCAATATCCAAGGGAAAAGAGATAAGGACTTTTGGGCAGTAATGAGAGTAGAGAAGGGGCAGATTAAAGAGGCAGTAAAGTGATGTCTCTAGATACCTTCTATATCCCTGGAAGAACAGGTTGGTGATGCTAGTCCACAAGATAGGAAATACAGAAAAAAGGATATGTTTTTGGAGAAAGATGATGTTTTATTTTGGATGCATTCAGGTAAAAATCACAATGGCCTATCTACAGTGAAGATATTTGTTCTAAAATTGAATATATGTGTCTGAAGCCAGTACTGAGCTAAAGATATGGATTTGGGGGCCATCAGTGAGTGTGTGTGTGTGTGTGTGTGTGTGTGTGTGTGTGTGTGTTTATGTGCTGAAGCTTTGGTGTCAATGAGAAAACAAGACTTTTGGGAAATCTTGACATTTATGAGGTTCATGGGAGATGATCTCATGCATGTTATTGAAAACAGATGGCCCTTAGTGCATTATCTTGTATATTCACATTATCTTAGTATATTTATCTCATAAATGGTAAGCTCTCGATAGAGTTTTGAGGGAGAAAGTGCAGGGAGCAGGAGGGAGGGCAAAAGGAAGAAAGATTGGGTAAAGGCTGGTATCTAGAATAGAATACTTTGCAAAGCTGTGGCACCAAAGAGAATGTAAGATAACACACTAGATCCTTTTGCTATGAGCCTTGGGATCAAATCTGATTTACTTTAGGAATGTCCAAAGGTTTTCAGATCATCTCCATTGTATATTTTGAAGATAATTTTTTCTAGCGTTTCCATAAAGATCCATTTTAGGGTGATCTTTAAGCCTATGCTGGGGCAGACCTACTCCCTTGGGCTACACATGATAAGGTACAGGTGCTTAGAAGCCTTTAGGAATTACATTGAATGCTCAGAATTATCTGCCTATATAGCTCTATGTGGCATAAATGTGTAAGCTTATTATTGACCAGGAATTGAACCTGATCCTAAAGAAGCAAAAGGAGAGGGTGACATTAGTGCCATAATTGTCACTCTGACGCTACCAGGCTCCCATAGTGATTCATCCAGTGCTTTGGGTATTAAGGAAAATACATGTAAGAATCCAAATTTAAGATATGTGAGAAAGTTTAAGAACCTTATACTTCTAGCCTAAGTATATATAACATTTGACCCCCAATAGGCTATAAAAGCCATCTTCTTGGTAGAACAAAAATTCATTTTCCTTTAATTAAATTTTTTTGGAAGACAATGCTTAGTAAAATTGCATAGGTTTCAAGTGTACAATTCTGAACATCATCTATATCTCACATTGTGTGTTCACCACCCAGAGTCAGTTCTCCTTTCATCACCATATATTTGACACCTTTTACCCTCATCTGCCACCCTTCCTCCTCCCTTACCCTCTGATAACCACTAAACTATTGTCTGTGTCTGTAAGTTTTTGTTTGTTTCTTTCTTTCTTTGTCTTGTTCCTTTGTCGCTTTCAGTTTTGTATCCCACATATCAATGAAATTATATGGTTCTCAACTTTTTCTGTGTGACTTATTTCACTTAGCATAATAATCTCAAGATCTATCCATTTTGTTGCAAATGGCACTATTTCATCTTTTCTTATGGCAGAGTAGTATTCCATTGTGTATATATACCACATCTTCTTAATCCAATCATCTATTGAAGGACACTTTTGGTGTTTCCATGCCTTAGCCACTGTAAATACAGCTGCAATGAACATTGGAGCACATATATCTTTACAGATAAATGTTTTAAAAATTTGGGGTTATATACCCAGGAGAGGGATTGCTGGGTCATATTTTAATTCAATTCTTAATTTTTTGAGGAACCTCCACATTGCCTTCCATAGAAATACACATTTATGAGTTTAGCTCTAATAACCCAATATTCCTGCCTCTCCCAGCCTTTTCTAATTTGCATAGATGCCCTCAGATCTCAGCCAATATTCTCTTATTTTGCTTGTACATTGTACATCTTATGACTCTTCTCAATATCCTTAAAGATATGCAATCTGTCTGTAATTATTGTTTTCTAATGGGTGGGAAATTCTTACCATGTGTATAAATGGAGCCATATTGGGCATAATCTAGAACCTTCCAAATACTGTGTAGATCTAGCTATTTCCTTTACTCCTCAATTTTTGGGGGTTGTTGTTACCATTTATAAATTAACTTGTAAAACTCACCAGCTCTTTCTCTTAGCAAACTTATGAGGAGGAATGACTAGCCATGCACTGCGAAGATGGGTTGTCTTAAAAAAAAAAGGAGCTAATTAAAGTTACGGTCATGTCTTTGGACAAGACAATTGAGAGAAGACATGCAGGAGTTGGAAATGGTTCAGTGAAAACAAAAGCTCAAGGCTTTTGGAAAGTGACATTTACTTTTGCTTCTGAATTTAATTCCATCTGACAGTCTCCTGCGCAAAACTGTTCACGAAGCTGTCAGCAACCAACTTCATACTTTCTCTCTTACTGGTTTAGGCTTGCCTTCCTTTTTATGATCAGCAGATGGAATGCCTAATTAACAGTAGAGCTAATATTATGGGGAAAAATTGTCCAAAGACTATATTACTCCCCTGAGCCCTAATAATAAAGCAATGATGAATGGCTAGGCAGCACACACATCTCAAGTTCTTTGGAACAAAGTTTACTGATATAAACTCATGGGAATAGGGATAATAGCAAGAGTAGGGACCCCTGTTCCCCTTGCACTTTGGGACAACAAACAGATCCAGCAGCACCAGACATCAAGCTGCAGGAACGGGAGTCTGGTTGTGCATTTTTAAATTGTCTGCTTTGGGGAAACCAGCCCCTGTCCTGGCATAATCAGGGGCATAATAAAGGGTTACATTGTAGAAATTTCTTTCTGGCCCTGTTCTTGCATCTTAACACCAAGTTGGAAGAACACCAGCCTTTCCCTAGGCCTCATTAGAGGCTGGGACCCCAGCCTAGTGGTGGCAGCTCTACCCTTTGGTGGCCCAGGGACCTGACTCACCAACTCAGCATTCTGTGGGGATCGATTGCCTTTAGCACCTGCCTCGAGCTCTTTTCTTCGGTGCTCTACAACTTCCTCTCTGAGTAACGAGGCTATGACAATCAGTCTTAGACAAATTAACCCTTCCCTCTGGTGGTACCACTTACAAGTCTCTGCAAGCACCCAAGCAACTGTACAGATCAAGAGGAAGAAAACTTGCAAAATCACAGTTCTCCCACGTGGTAATGAGAGTCACAATGGGACCGCCTTACAACACAAGAGAGAATTGATTTTCAAAGAAATTTCACATTGGTTTAAAAAAATGCTTCTTTAGGAAAGTGTTTGTATTTTTCACTCTGTAGTACTAGCTCCTCTAGAGCCTTGGCTCTGGGCAAAACAATTTGCTAAGCAATTTAAAGTTTATATAACAATTAAATGGATGCTTATTAAGTGTCATGCATATTAAAGGGGCACTGCCGTTATGTTTATGTTACAGATGAGAAAATGGAGACTGTGAAATTAACTAGCATACCCAAGGTAACATAGCTAATAAACGGTCAAGTTAGGGTTCAAGACCAAGTGGGTAAACCTGGATTCAAAGCTTGTTAAAACCATGGCTTATGAAAATGCAATGCTCCACACCTAGAGTTATGATAATTTTCACAGGTCTTATATTGCAATGACTTTTTCTCGCTTGCTGCCTGATTACCAGAACATGTTATCTCACTTTGACCCACATATGAAATTTGCATCTCTGAATTTTACCCGAAATCACCCACATGGAACATTGATTAATAAATAAAATTTACTGAGGATTTCATGGATGAGTCAGAAAGGGTCTACATTACTGAGACACAAATGACTTTAGTTGTCAGCATAGGTATTACCATTAAAAGCTATCCACGCTTTGCCTTGACAATGAGGAACTTCAACTCATCCCGGCCACGCCGGCCCTGTTGTCCTCCCCCGTCTTCCCTTTCCCTTCTCACCTTTCTGCAACTCCCTTTCAGGAGTAAACAAGCAAGCAAGAAAAACAACTAATCAAAAACCAAATTTCTTCTTTCTTAAAAAAAATAAAAACCAATTAAACAACGCAGCTCTCCTTTTCCACTGAAGCTTTGGTTTCAGCCAAAGCCAAGCCCCTCAATATCTTACATTCTAACCCAGGTAATTATGGGTCTGTCTACTCCCCCCACCCCAGAACCCCAAAAGCAATCACACTATAAGGTGAATGCAAACTTTCTAATTTTGTGATCTGTAGATGGAATACACAGTTCACCACAGTTTGAGCTCTGACTCCTGTTATCAAGTGTCTTCTCTGCGTGGCTATCTGCATTGCTCTGCTCCATCTCAAAGCCTTTCAGATGAAAAGTTCAGGAAGGGAAAGAGGAAGGAAGAGGGAAAGGCTAGGGAAGGGAATGGGGAATGGATGCAGAAGGGATCTGGTTTTTAACTTCATATTTCTGGGGGCTTACTTTGCCTTTTGATTGCTGAGGTGCAAGTTAAATTGTCTCTTAAAATGCCTGTCCTCGTTCACTACCTTTGAATTCCTTATCTGCACATGCTTTTCTTTTGCTTTAATGCAGATAATGACTTCAGAAAATCAAAAAGCAGAGATATGTGCAGAGGCTGGGGAGGAGACTTTGAGGTAAGGGAGAGATGTTAAGTGCTTTCCTTTAAGGATCCTAAATGGTGCAACTTATGGTATTAGAAAAGTGTGCTTTCCTTAAGTATTTTTTGAGTAGAGGAGAAAGATATAGTTGAAGCATCTAGCACTCACGTGTTGCCAGTTTATTCTCTGAAAATGTAATTTTTTAAGTACTGGAAAAAAAGTTCAGATTATTAATCTGTAAAACGGGCATTATTTTGTAGAGTTGTAGGGTTCTTTTCCTCTTCATTACCAATTATGGACCATGATCCAAGGCTGTAACTGTCTACAGATAATTTGGGTGGTAATTATAAAATTTGCCATGTTCATTCTTCACATTCAATTTATTTGTCAGTTTATAAATGGATTAATTTTATTTTGATTGTGTCTGTCTCCTTTAGAGTGACTTATTAGTGAATATGTTAAAAAGTCTTTCTGAATGTCCTGTATCAGACTCAGTTATTCAGCATAATTAGGTAATGAGGAATTTGTAGTTCATCAAATGTTATAAGTAATCATTACCATAAGTAAGATACAAATTGTTGATTTTCTAAGAAATAGAGTAAATACTTTAAAAACTAAATTACAGCTAAAGCAGCTTCTGTAAAAACAAATTGAGTACTTCGCTATCTACTATAGATTCTTAAATGCATATGAAATGTATTAGACATGGCACTTGCCTGCAGGACGCTCATACAGTTCATCGTATGGTCACAGGTACACAAAGGTGCTGTAAGAGCACTGAGGGCCGCGGGGTTCATTTGGCTTGAATGCTTTTGGAAGGGTGATAACTTTAACCTGGCAAGATAAGTTGGGTTTGGCAGAGAGAACAAAACAGGCATAGCAGGTAGAATGGTACAGTATGGAGGTGAGAAACTGGGAGTATGCTTAGAAAATGGCTGGAGTGTAGTTATTCTGGGGCTGGTGGTGGGAGGTAAGGCAGGAAAGGTAACACAAGGCCCTGTTGTAAGGTCAGGAGGCTTTAAATACAGTGCTAAATAGTTGGCACTTTATTGTGAAAGCCAGTGTTTTACTGAATAGAGGTGTTTGGTGGACTTTGAAATTTTTCTCCCAAAAGACTATTGACAAGCAAGTTTGGAAAATGCTGCATGTATATCTTCCTGTCAGGCATTCATAGTACATATTGGCACATTAAAGGTTCAGAGAGGGGTGGCTGGTTAGCCCAGTTGGTTAGAGTGTGGTGCTAATAACACCAAGGTTGCCAGTTCAGTCCCCGCATGGGCCACTGTGAGCGGCAAAAAAAAAAAAAAAAAAAGGTTCAGAAAAATCCTGCAGTAAGGACTTAGTTTACCTTGTTTAACATAGTGTTTCCCAAACTTACTTAACCATGGAAACTTTACTTCTGGAATCTTTATCAAAATGTCGAGAGATACCTGTGTTTCATGGAACAGTTTGGGAATAACTTCAGCCAATGCTGTAAACAATTAACTAGAATAAAAAAGTGTCTTAAGTAAGGCAATGGCATGATCAGATCCATATTTTAGGAAGGAATAAAATGTAACTTTCTTTTGATTAAGATTACTCACATATTTCAAGATATTAAAGCACATTGAGGCGACTATTATTAACAATAATTATCAATGTTTTGGATATATTCAGAAGTGTGGATTGATATATCTTCCTGGTTAATAGTGTAAAGGAGAATAATATCCAGTATTCTGACATGTGGGATTTCGCTGGATGAATTCTCCCTATTTATGACAAAATTATATGCCTGGCTATCACTCCAGCTGCTATTAAAAAAAACCCCAATAAAACAAAACGGACGATCAAATTCTCTGACAAATTCATTAACCATAGACAAAGGAACTACAGAATTTGCTTAAAGAAATGCATATGTATCCTATTATCCTTGAGAGAAGACAATACAGAATGAGGAGGACATTTGTCACTTTTTAAATAGACATTTCTTTTCTGTGCAGGAAAATGTCTTTTTGGTGAATTGCACTGGGGTGTATGTTTTCCTTACGCCTTATTTTAGTAGTATATGTGGTTTAATTCTGGTCAAGGTGAGCGCATTTCTTAAAAACTAATTTGAAGCCTGTACAAATCTTGGTTTTTGAAAATGACCCTTTATAAAAAGACAGATCAGGATATTATGATGTCCTGTATTTAATGTCGGCCAATGTTGAGTCTATATTCCAGTAAACTGAATGAATTGGTATAAATAGTTTTATCCACTCAAGCTAAAACATTGACTCCAGAATTATTTATTCAGGGTGCCCATATCAATATATTTGTTTCCCTGAAACTGACATTTTTAAGCACTGGATTCCAGGCAATGAGACCTGATATGTGTAGTAACTTTTGCCACTGCATGCCATGAACTATCATTATTTTATTTTATTTTATATATATATATATATATATATATATATATATATATATATATATATTTTTTTTTTTTTTTTTTTTTTTTTTTTACCAGTAGTGAGATTATTACTGCCTTCGGACCTAATCAGCCCATAGATTTGATTCCACATTCCTATCTTTTGAGGTTTTGTTTACTGGTATCAAATATAACAGCTACTCCCTGTGGCCCAGATTTAAAGGGTTTGGGATAAGGAACCTGCGGCTCCTACAACTGTTGGAAGTGCAGCGGAGCAAAATCAGGGAAGCTGCTACTGACGATCTTAGCATAAAGCATGGAAGGGCGTACGTCTCAAGAGCGTACCAGGGACCTACTTGTGAATCTCACAGCATCTGGCTGAACCTGCCTTTGGAGAATGGTCTCTCCTTTCTCTAAGTCTCAGTGAATGACAGGGTCTCATTGGGAAAAATAGAAGGAAGAGGATTCTGGGAAATACAGTTTCCAGCTTCCCTCTGCAATCAAATAAAATTTTAAAGGCGTGAGTTGGTGAGGCTGACTTGACCATAAGTAATTCAGCACAAGGCATGAAGTGCTGGGTTATACTGGAAGATGTGGTTAAGATTCAGAGGCTGAGAACAGCAGAGTGTGAAAGTAAGCACAGAGACTTGGGGGAATGTTAGGGCCTCAAGACGTGACTGCGTGTTGAAGTTCAAGCCAGAACAAGTAATCTTGACCATGCAGGCCCCCCATGACTCATAGATTCCAAGAGCTATCTTTCCATTCTTAGCTCCATGACTTACTCTAAACGCTGTGATCAAGGCCTTATTTTGTTCCTCCCAATGTTAAGCCTGAGGTCCCTTTTGCCTAGGATGCTTTCCCCTCATCTCTTCGCATGGCAGCCTCCATGTGAATTTTTAGATCTGAGGTCAGAAGCCTTTCCCTCCGAGAGATATTTTTATATTACTGTAACTAAAGTGTCCCTATACCTTATCACAGTGCCTTGATTATTTCCTTCTGAACTCGTAGCACAATGAAAATCACTTTATTTAAATTATTTCTTTAAATGAGTTTGTCCTAATATACGACAAACAAAAAAGCCCTGATGGAAGAAATATATTAGTGGATAGCAGACCAGTAGGAGAGCTATTTGAGTCACGTGACTTCCCAGGGTCTAGCAAATCATAACATTGTGGTAGCTGTTACACTGTTTATAAAACACTGATATCTGTATGGATAAATACAGTCTTCCCTTCATTTATATGTGTGTATTGTTACTGTGTTCTTAGTTTGGAGTTTCAGTTAATTGCCATAAAGCCTGGTACATTTGGATATGTCAAGGACCACGTGGTCAAAATTCATAAGTTGCTAATTTGTTTATTAGTTCGTATCACAGATATTTTATATATATCTAGTAGGTCTCCAAATTTCAAGCTCCCAAGTCTCATTGGTATTGAATTTACATAGAAATTAGATAATGGCTGCCATTCTCTGCTGCCTCTGCCCACCAGTCTACATTGACTAAGATAGTTATGATCTAATAGCTCATTTTATTTACTTTCCATTTTATGGAAGCAAGTACAAATTAAACCACAGAAACTGTTAACCAAGAGATTTCTTTAAGAAGCAACGACCTATTTGTCAGTATATATTACACTGGTTATGTTGGTGGAATTTGGATTACAATAATGTCGGTGGTGGGGGTGGAACTTCCGTCTCCATTACAAATTAAGAGTATAATAGACTTTTGTTATAGGTATTTATTTCCAAGACAGTACATGGTTCTTGGAACTTTAACATATATCTGAAACTATAACAGAATTAATAATTACAGTTGCACTTATTTAAAATATTAAATTTGAGGAAAAACTAGAAAAAAGAGACAATACATGGTAAATCTGAATCCATGGAGTAAAGATTCTTCTACAGAGAATAGGTTCTATTTTTTCCTTATTATATGACACGCTGTAGCTTACGTTTATTTGCAGAATTATGTGTTGTGTTTGTGTATAAGTACACAAATACACAGTATAGTATGATTTCATAATGTTGATCTTGTTTGGCTATGGTTTCTCTTTTACTTTCTCAATGTCTTCATCTATTAGGTTGGTGCAAAAGTAGCTGCAGTTTAAAAGTTTAAAAATGATTGCAAAAACCGCAATTACTTTTGCACCAACCTAATAAGAAGTCACCAAGCCCTGTCCATTCTACCTCTGCCCAGTCTCTCAGACAAACCTTTCATATTTGCATCTCTGCAGCATTAATTCAATCCCTCCTCGATGATCTCTTTCTTATATGGTTGCAACAGATTTCAAACTCTTTGCTTTGTCTCCTTTCTTGAATTTGTTTCTGAACTTAGTCCTTACTAGCTGGATAACCTGAGATGGGTTGCCTAGTCTATCTGAGGTTCAGTTTACACTTTCCCAAAATGGATTCAATCATACCAGCTTCTTATGTTTGTTGTGAAGAATAAATGAGTTAATGTGTGTAAATGCTTAGAACTTAATATGTACTTAGAAGGGAAGGAAATGTTCTCCATAATATGAGCAACTTTTCCAGCTTCATACTTTTCCATTTTCCCAAATACAGTCTCTGCTGCAATCAAACCAGTCTTCTCATTATTCCCTAAGTGTGTCTTTTGTTTACGTGCTGCCATTTCCCTCTCCATCTGCTAAAATACAATTTAAGGTTTGAAGACCAGCTTATATGCCCCCTAAACGCACAGCCTTCACTGATTCTACCAATTGGAAGTAATTTCTCTTTTCTCTGCACTCTCAGTCAGGCCTTGTCCTTTCCCTCGTTTATCCCTATCCTAGCTGTACCGAATGTCCCTCTAAGTTGTCTGCAGGCTTCGTTCTCTTCTTCCAGCAAACTGGAGGGTAACAGAGGAATACATTTAGAGCTTTCATCCTGAGATCCCACAGACCACAGAAGTACATGTCTCCTTTGCTTAAGGGCAGAGAGGCCATACATTTCTAAGACATCATTCTGTGATGACTGCCCTCTGCCCCAATACCAGATACAGCAGGCAGCCTATTATCTAGAGGTTTCTCTGTCCATGTCCAGTTTCGCCTGTTGCTCCCTTGGTACCATCAAGTATTCTCTCTGCAACTCCTTAGGTTTCTTTCTGGTCTCAGTCCTTAAGCTAAGCTGTCTTTCTTCCCTATATTTCCTTTTCCCATGCGACCAAATTACTGGGTCGGTTATTCATTGTAGCAAATGTTTCCTATTATTGCACCTCTATGTGACTTCATCTCTATTTAAGGAAATAATGCACATAACTCCTAGCATTTAGCTGAATTTTTAATACTGTTAGTTGTTTTTTCTTGCCCTTGGGCTATCTAATTCTGTCCCAGAGGTTTACACTTCCTCTGCTGCCATTAATTTCTCTTAATTAGAATTAAACTTTTCGTCTTTCTAGGCACCATCTTCTCCTTTACTCTCATTATTCCCAGTCACCTCGTACCAAACATTCGGGACCAAGCAATTTTTATACATTGCACTTCCCATATACTTTATATTTATTATATTCAGTCCCTTTTTATGGGTTGTAACAACTTTTATTTTATAACTCTATTTACTATAAACTCTTTGAGGAGAGGGATGGTGTATTAAATACCTTTATATTCCCCACAGTGTTTTCCTTAGAGCTTTGCAAATAATGTGTTACAATAATAAATAAAATAAATGCCTAGTGAATGAATAGAATAGATTATTATTATGACTCAGATTTGAAGATGCTTATTGTGTATAACATGGGATTGTCTTGTTTGTTGCTGTTGTTTTCTTTAATTTTTCCCCTGGTTAATAAACACTTGGCTTCGACCTAGAACTTTTCAGTATAGATATACAGACTTTCAGCACTGAGAGAAATTGCTCTGTGCTTCATCCTTCAAGCACCAGATGGAAAAATAAATAGCTACTTAGAATAGTCATTTCCTTTCTACTCCCTACATGCTAAGACTGAGGCCGGTGGTGACAGGCTGCTGGAGAAAGTTCACTGGGGGCTACAGTACAGTGACATAAGGGAAATAGCAGGCGACTTATAAAGATATCTTCAAAGGAATCCCACAGCAGGCCCATCCACAGTGCAGATACTGCTTGTCCTTGCTTCTCCTCCAGTCGTGCTCATTTTAGTAACACCGAGGGTTCTTGGGAGAGATTGACAGTGTCAATTTGTCAGGTTTCATAATAAAGACACTTGAAACTCATGCTCATTTTAGCCAGCTTTGTAGCTCAACAGTGATATCTCTAATGACAGGTAAGTAAATAGAATGAAGAGATTATATCCAAAAGGTGATAATAACAATAATTAAAACTAACAAAATGGCTAAATAATATACTGTTTTCATGTCAGCAAGGAAGCAATTTTTTGACATTGTTTTCAGTGTAAAACAAATTATGGACTAGATTTTATTAGATTTTTTTCATAATTAGGTTGGTGGGAATTTGATTTACAATAGTGTTAATGGTGTTAATATTGTTCGTAGTTTGTCTTTCTCAAGATCCTGTACTTCCTAGTTGTGTGTGTGTGTGTGTGTGTGTGTGTGTGCATGCATGCGCACACACATGTGTATTTATTCCTTAGCTTGCTAAAGGTTTTTGAGGATTTAGGTCTTTAGGGATTCTTTTAAATAGTTGCATAGCATACAAGTTGAGAATTGCTTTCTTGGCAAATGTAAGTTAGAGAGAAACTAGATTATGTTTGTTTGAATTTACTATGAACACCCATTGGGTACTTATATGTGCTTGTACCAGTTAGAATTTGTGGGCTTAATGTGTATATCCAAGGAAAGGGAAACCTTTAAATGTGGGGGGGGGGGGGAAGACTTATTTGGATTCATAACAACATAAACACTCTAAATAAATACAAGGTTTTTAAATGCTGAAGTAGTACATTCTTATATGCTTCCGCACAGCATGAGCTGGAGAGGAATAAACAAAAGTTACCCCCAAAACACTGCTGTCAAAGAGATCAAGGGATCCGCCTGTGGAGAGCCATGGCTCCAAGTGTTGAAGTTGCTGTCACCAGAGTAAAAATCTTAACTATTTTCACATTTTTTGGGGCGGCCTTGTCAACATGTATGCTCCCAAATCTTAGGCCATGTTGTGAGTTCTCCAGTTGACATCTCACAAATTAGAGAATGCAGTTAACTTTCCATTGATGGGGAGGCATGTTTGGCAAAATGAGTTTGCACAAAAGCAGAAGAAGCCTATGTTATATTAAACAATATAGTTTTCATTTTAGAATGTGAACCAATACCTAAGTATCACTAAATAGTTAAGAAACGCAAACAACTCAAAAGAGAATGACCAAAGTACAAAAACAGAAAAACAAAACAAGAAAGAAAATAGGCAATAAAGGGAGCCGAAAATCAACCAACCAACTAAACTCTTCATGAATTGTAATTTATATCCTTACAGAAATTTGAGAAGGTGTTGGGGAGAAAGACTTCCCCTCCATCCTACAAAGGTTCTTTCAGCTGATCTAATAATGAAATTGACATGAGACAGATTAATATGAGGAAAACAAATGTAATTTTGTACACACAGAACCCACATGTACGTGAGAGGTTCGAAGGCAGAAAGGTCAAATGAAGTATATATGCCATCTTGAGCCAAAGAGTGGGATAGGGGCCCGGGAGCTTCAGAGGGGAGGAGGGTAATTCACAGGATGATAAGAAGAGCACATATTCAGTAATTAGTTGTTTGCCCTGCCATACAGATAGATCATAAAAATTTCTTTCTTGCACTGACTCTTATTATGGGTAATATCCCCAATTTAAATTCTTTAAGGGAGAGAGGTAAAAGCTTCTCTTGAGCCAACAGGGTCTAGGTTGCTTTTAGCTCAAATTATCCTGATACCAAAGTGATATATATTGAGAAAGCCAGTTCTGATCCCCTTCAAAGGCAATGCACCTATAAAACAAAACCAGCTTTTATGAAAAAATGACCATGAGAAATTAACAAATTGTTCTTGGAAATTTTAAAAAGATTAATGCCAAAATTTAAAAAAAAAATCAATAGGAAGTCTGGAAAATAAGATCAGTGAATTTTTCAAAAGGTAAAGAATAGATAGAAAACATGATGACAGATTTAAGAGACAAGAAGTATTACTCTAAAAAGGCTAATATACATCTAAAAGAAGAAAGAGCAGAAGAAACGAAATAAGAACATATCTTAGCTCTAAAGAAAGACATGTATCTTTAGACTGAAAATGACTACTAACGTTAATCAGATTAAATATATTTTAAGAAACACTTAGGTATATTTCTATGAATGTCTGAACAATAGGGATAAATAAAATTTCTTGTAACTATCAGAAATTAAAAAAAGAATATGTATAAAGATATAATAATCAGGTTAATACAAGATTTCTTTCTTTTCAACAGCATAATGTACTGAGAGTTCTGATGGATTGTAATTTACATGCAGCATTCCATACCCAGCCCAACTACCAGTCTAAGGGAACAATAAAAAGGGATAATGAGGGAACAATAAAGATTTCTACAATGTTCAAGAATTCAGAAAGTCTACCACTGTTCTTTCCTCAGGGGTGAGGAAGAGGAGAACTACTTAAGCAGGAAAAATAAATTCTAAGAAAAAGGAAGAATGTGTGTCAGGAAGCAAAATAATGACTTAAGAGAATAATAAAAAGAAATCCAGGAAGACTGATGTACAGCAGTTCTAGAAAGTAACCAGTACAAACTAGAACAGAAAGTCAGAAGGCTTTTTAAGACCATCTTTCAAAAGAATAAGATGCACTTTGCTCAATGGGTAATATGATTAAAAATATAGTGAACAGAAATATCTATTTCAAAAAGAGAAAAAGAGCAAATTGAAATCCGATAAGAGAAACAAATACACAAGAAAGTCATGGCCAAATATGTAGCAAATAAAAACTACAGGTGGTTTTGAGCACTTGGAGGAGTGCAAGAAAAGAGAATCCATTTGATGCTGAGTGTGTAACAGACTAAATAGCAGCAAGGGCCTAGCATATTTTCCTTTTTCTATGGGTCTATTCAATTAATCTGTTTTTTAGAATTAATAATAATTACATGATGAGATTGTGTTGTAAATACTGTTTATTAGGCTCTAATTTTACAAATGAAGCACTGAGATTTTAATTATACTTACAGAGCAGGATGTAAATATTATAAACCTTGACAAGATGTGATGATAAACCTGACAGGTGTCAAGAGGGGGAGAGACAGCATTAGTGTGGAGTGGTACTTAGTAAGATGTTAAGAAACAATAGCTACAGGTGAAAGAGCAAGTAAGAAATTTAACTTTATATGTATGTACGTTTATATGTATGTAACTTTTAGACATAATCACTGGAAAAACTGAAAATTAAAAATGTAACCAATACACATAGGTAATGAGGACTGGGGGAAGGAGGAGAGAAATGGGAGTGAAATAGGGAACTAGTTCTTAGCTCCATCAGTTGGTATCATACCTGATCCATAGAGAAAGTAAATGGGTAAAGTATGATGTGTCAACTTGACTGACCCTGGAATACCCAGATATTTGGTTAAACATTATTCTGGTTGTTTCTGTGAGGATGTTTTGGATGAGATTAACATTTGAATTGGTTGACTGAGTACAGCAGATTGCCCTTACTAATGTGGGTGGGCCTCATCCAATCAGTTGAAGGCCTGAGTAGAACAAGTCTGACCCTTCCCTGAGTAAGAGAGTATTCCTCCCACCTGAGTGCCTTTGAAATGGGACGTTGGCTTTGTCCTGTCTTTGGACTCAAACTGAGATGTCAGCTCATTCTGTGTCTTCTGCCTGCTGGGCTTCAGACTGAAACTAAACCATTGGCTCTCCTGGGTTGTCCACTTGTTGACTCAGCCTGCGGATTTTGGGACCTGTCAAACTCCTTCATCATGTGAACTAATTCCTTATAATAAATCTCTATCTATCTATCTATCTATCTATCTATCTATCTATCTATCTATCATCTGTCTATCTATCTATCTATCTATCTATCTATCTATCTATCTATCTATCTATCTATCATCTATCTATCTATCTATCTATTCCATCCATCCATCCATCCATCCATCCATCCATCCATCCATCCATCCATCCATCCATGTATTTGTCCTATTGGTTTTCTCTAAAGAACTCTAACTAATATATGAAGAAGTAGAAGTGTATACATACCCCTTAATTATGGTGACACCAACTTCTAAAGAATGGGATTCCGAGAAAGGGATTTGGGACGGGAGACTAGACTTCTGTACCATTATTATTTTACTTTTTCCTACACATGCCTTGCTTTGTAAAAATAGTAAAACACTCAGCCTGAAGAAATATATATTTTGAAATTATAAATTTCATTCCTAAAATTTTTGAAATATTGTCTTTCAAAGTTTTAATTAAAATATCACATGGAATTCAAGGTGCTTTAATTCTAAATATGTAATTTCATAAAAGCACATGTATTATAAGACTGAGAAAAAGTTACAATTGAAAATTGTGAACTTGAACTCATAAGGCACATACATAATTAGATTTTAACAAGCCTGGACATGTAAATATTTCTGAAAGTGTTAATTGTTTCTCCTGGGTGTGTTGGCTATTCTATAGGTGGAGACTGAGATTGAATGAGTGGCTTCTCCTATTGAGTCACATTGCGTCTACGTGTTATAAAGCAATGGCTGTATGGGGCTGGGGAAGGTGTGGCAGTTGCTGTCGCTATAAGCAAATACCTGTTAGGAATGCTCCATCTTATATCCCCAGGACTTGCGGGTCAGGAACATGGCCAGTTGCACATGAAAGTGATTTGTTATGACCTTGTATTGTACCCCTGCTTCTGTACCCCATTGCCTCATTACAGATCTTACACAAATGTCTAGTTTTCTTGCACCCACCCTCCATTCCATTATCCCTGTTCCCAGACAACCAGGTGTTTGAAATCCCCAGTTGTGTTTAAGCCATTCTTAAGGATGCTGTTGAATCCCTTGTAGTAAAAACTATGAGATTCAGGGTGAAAAGATTCTTGCAAGTATGAATAATAAGAGATGAATTTTTACTACGGAAATACAGTATTGAGGAGCCTTTGTAAACACAGTTAACAATTATGTATGTGATATGTTACTGTGCACGGTATTAATTCCTCAAGATATCAATTATTCTACTCCTAAATTTCTTTTGATAATGACTTCTACTCCTGTAGCTGAATTTTGTGCTCTTTCTTATTTTAAAGAACAAGGTGAAACCGAATATGAAAAAGAAGGCTGCTTGAATAGGCAAGTGTGGTAGCACTGATTTTACTTCATGGTGATACGTCTGTTCCAGGTAGAACAGTCAGGTGATCTAATCAAAATTCATACTGAATGCAAGACCGTGTGAGAATTCATGAATTATTGTAAAAGAAAATATTGCTTTGTAAACATCACTATTCCAGTTCCCTGTTTGGCAATCATCAGTTTGTTTTCTGTATCTATGAGTTTGTTTCCGTTTTGTTTGTTCATTTATTTGGTGTTGAGAGCCCACATATAAGTGAGATCATATGGTATTTGCCTTTGTCTGATTTATTTCACTTAACATAATATCCTCTAAGTTCATCCATGTTGTTGCAAATGGAAAGATTTCATTCTTTATTTTATGGCCGAGTAATAGTCTGTTGTATATATGTGTCATGTTTTCTTTATCCATTCATCTTGTGATTGGAGCATTTAATCTATTTACATTTAAAGTGATTATTGATAGGCATGTAGTTGTTGCCATTTTATTGTTTTCTGATTGTTTTATTAGTTCCTCTCTGTTCCTTTCTTATTGCTCTCTGGTTTGGTGGTGATGAACTCATTCAGCTTTTTCTTGTCTGGGATCCTCATCGCCATTTCTTAAGTTACAGTTTTCAGAGAAGCATGACTTTTTTCATGAAGTTGAACAGCAAGCAACTAGTTCCCTTCCCCTCCCCCACCCTCTGGCAAATAAGCAATATTACTATTAACATGAAAACCAGTCATTGATTCAGAAACACTCCGTTGGTGATAATGTGGCATCGTTTCCCAGGCAAAGGCACTGTTGATTTCCTTAATAGAACCAAGGATTAGATAAAATAAAATCCTGGGTGAACATCAGTCAATAAGTCATATTTTGTTTACATGTGATTCAGAGAAAGATTCAGTTCAAATGAGCAATAATGGAGTTACAAGAGGGCAACACTGACCAATATTTTATCAGAAGTAAACTCCTGTTTCATTTATCTTAATTGTTCTGTGATGAGTAAATCTAAACTTTACATTTACACAAACAAATTGATACAAAGAAAGCTAGGAAATCATGTCTTCAAATATACATATTTGAAGAAGTTTGGGTAGGAGCGCCTTAGTTTGCCACGCAACCTAATGAAGGCTCCACAAGGCCGTTTGGGAATCCTTAAGGCAGCATCAACCACAAGAGGACTCCTGTTTCTCACAAGAGGGGGCCTGCCCCAGTGCTCCGTCATTGGTTTGGAGGAGCCTGTGGGAAAACGTGGCCTTGGTGCCAGTGTGGCAATGGGTTTCAGAGCACAGCAAGTAACACTCTTGGTCAATTACTCTCTGTGGAGTTAGAGAACTAAGACGCACATCCTAATGACACCCCAGTATATTTCATCAAGGATGATTTGATGCTCACTCCCAAACTATAGAACTGTGACTCTGATTTGAATTGGTTGTAGACACTGGAGGTGGAACTGATTCTATAAGTGGGAATCAAGTGATGGATATTGGGAAGAGGAGAGTGAATGTAGAGGTTAGGAACCGGTTTGAGCTTGGGAGCTACGTAGGGTCATGAAGAGTTTCTTAGCCTTAGTTTTCTGTATGTGTATGTGTAGTTCCCATGTTAAATGGTTTTCCATGTTTAACTCATTATCCAGTGTTATTGAAGAAGTACCAAAAGTTCTCTTCTTGTTTCTTTTCTAACAGTTTCTTTTATTTTAATACCAGGACATTCTGTACAGTATTTTGCAAATACACACCTCTTTCTATTTATCCACCTCATAAGATATATTTTCTAGGCTTATATTTTCCCATAAAACCAGATTCAAACTTCCATAATACACAGTGAGGGGAAAACACCATTCTCCACAGCTAAAACTTATCATAAAGATATCATGATCAATGTATACTTAGTTGTGTCAATTAATTCTCATATATCATTTTGATGGCTATTATAATACAATATATAAGTTCTTTAAATATTAATAAATAAAACCAAAATATCAAAATAGAAGGTTCTAATATGATTTACCTTAAAGGTTATCAATTTTTCTTGCTCAGTTTCCTTTGATCATATTACATGGGAAGACAAATAGGAAAATGCCGTTTTTCAAACATGAAGAAGTAGTCAGACTGGCACAATAATGCCACAAGTTGCCTTGCGTAACACTGAGAGCAAATGGGCTTCTACTGATTTTTACTTATAGATTCCAGTGTTGTAATGTGGAAAGTCTTAACTGGACTTAACTGAGATGAAGCCTTGTAAGGCCCTGGGGTCATTCTTGTGTTAATGGTCCTCATTGACACTCATATTGCTACATTTGTTTTCTTAATGTATTTTCCTGTTTAAAACTTTCTTTCTGGTCCTTTTCAATTGGCACAGCTTATTCTGTGTGTGTGTGTGTGTTTTAAGCTAATATAATTTGGATTCAATCAGCTAGTAGTGAATTTCTAAAAGATACCTACCTAGTCCTCAGAACGCTTAAGATCAGGTTTCTTGGTGATGTACTGATCTGAGGGGGCAGGAAAGAAGAGTTGGTGAGAAAAGGCGTGAAACTGGGTTGGGAAGTTATAGTTGACACAGACTCCTTACTAAAGGTTGTTCTCTAAGTTCCCTTCTAAGGCACAGGGCAACTATCCATGCTCTTCTCTTTTCTCTACTCAAGTTATGAGGAAGAAAAAATGGTAAGAGAGCACCAGAGCAGAAGACAATAAACGATTAAGTCTGATTTTTAGTGGATAGTTATCTCTTCTACTTTTATCCTCCCATAAAGGTAACCAAAGTGTGTGTGTGTGTGTGTGTGTGTGTGTGTGTGTGTGTGTATCTATATAGCTATATCTATGTCTATATCTATATCTATATCTATCTATATAATTATACTTCTAGACAGTTTGGAGAACAAAGAATACAAAAAACATATTGGAAGGTTTACATGTTTCAAAAATCTTTGAGAGTTCTATCAGTCATGGTGCTGGCCTTTTATGATTTAGTACTCATTAGACTTGGGGCTTTTGGCTTCTACTTACATTCACTTCAGGGAGCATCTTAGCAAACACCCACATTTTTTCCAACTGCCTTTACTAAAGACAATATCTTTGCTAACACAATCCATTCCTGTGTTGGCCTCACCTCCCAAACTGAAACTACTATCAAGCTTAATTGGTGTTTGCTTACGTGAAGGATTTGCCCTCTTAAGGACTTGTAAAGTGGATGACAGTTCACTAGAGTCTGTTCACCTCACTGAAATACCCCATGGTAGATTGTTATAATAATGACCCCTGGGAATCACAGCTCTTGGTATCCATGCACCTTTGCATTGTGAAGTAGCTGCTTCTCTAAGCAAGAGGCAGAATGTATTTCTATGCACTTTAAATCAGGGCTGGCTTTGTGACTTGCTTTGACCAATAGAGTGTGGCACAAGTGATAGAGTGCAATTCCTGAAGCTTAGATCTTAAGAGGTCTTGTAGGTCTTTTATTCTTACTTTATTGGAACCTTGAAAACACCATCCTGTGAAGAATCCAGACTATTACATTGAGGATGAGAAGCCAAATGCAGGAAAACCAAGGCTTCCCAGTATATAACCAGCACCAATTGCTGCATATGAGTGAGGCCATCTTGGCCACCAGCCCCAGTCAGGCTGTCAGATGACTGCAGATACATGAGTATCTGCACTTTACAATTTACCCCACAATTGTAAAATTTGCCTCATGTTTCCCTAAAAATTTGTGTGATTTTGGATTCTGTTCAATGACACATCTATGTTTATTTTGACCCAGAAATAAATAAGAATTTTCTTACCACTAAAGATAATGGATGCTCAAGAAGCATATATTTTATTTATCCCATGGAAATGTAACTTCTGGACTACCACTCTGTATCCTAGTTTCAATTATATAGTATTTCTAACACGTAGATATTGAAATGCAAATTTTTGGAAAAGAAGGTGATTTTAATGATCCAACCCTTATGGTTTTGCCTAAATGTTTCTCTCATTATTTGTGATGTGATAAGCTCTCCTTCAGTTTCTCCTTTGTATCCTTGAATAAGAATGAGCCTTAGTTATCTAATTATGGGCAGTGTTCATAAAAGACCCCAATGAAAGCATCCAAACTTGGTTTTGGTCAGTTTTCTACAGACTTAAGACTTTGTTTTTTTGTTGTTGAAAAAAAAAAAGGTGACCGCTTCATTTTTGTTGTTGCTGAAAGAAATTAGTTGTTGCCTAGCAACCAGTTTGTCTTTCAGCTTCCTAAAGCAGGAGGGGTTGTTAGGTAAATTGCTTTACAGTTTTTCAGAAGAGATTGGACTTATCCAAATAGATTCTAAGGTTTGAAAAATTACCCTGGAAGCATTAGGTACACAAAGAAAAAGTTAGGGAATGATCTGATATTCCATTAAGTCAGTTTGCCCTAGTTCTGTTATTATAATATTGAAAGACGTTCATACTGGTTAACAAATAGCCACTGCTCTGATTCAGAATGGTTTTCCTCTTCTCTCGCTATCTCATTCTTTCTCCTGAGCTCACCTCTATCCTCTACACATAAAGGGTTAGGATCTTGAATGGTAACGCTCTCCCCCAGAATTCTGCTCCAGCCATTTTGGTTGTAAAACATTTTTTGTATCACCCTGGAAATGACCAAACTATATAGTTCAATTTAGTTTTTATCAGAGTAATTGGGAAAACAGATAGAGGATGCAATAATAAAAAGAGCATGAGACTATCAGTAGAGGGGCTTTTTTGTGTTATGACTTTAAGATTAACTAGCTGAATAACATTAATCTGATCTGTCATGTGCACGTCTGGATCATGAAGGCATTGATCTATATGATCTCTAAAGCCATGATTAGTACAAATACTTTTAGGATTCTAGGTAACAATCACCATCTTGCAACTTGAATTGTATCTTAATTTAGAAAATATGTAGTATTTAATTAAAATAAATCTCAAAGTGCAATGTCAATGGGTGACAAAAAAGACAACAAAATAAGCAGAGGGAATTTGCTAGCGGAGTCTAATTATAAACCTTTGAGAACAAATCACAAAGCTTTCATAGGCAGTAGAATAAAGGGAAAGAAATAAGAGAGTTATAGTACGTTGATTCTTTATTTAGACATATGGCTCTGAGGTGATTTTACAATTGAATGGAGGAGCTAATTATAAAATTACAAACTTTACGTACTACTTTACATACACACAACTCAATTTTATCTTGTCGGTGCTAGATATTTTTGTATTCCTAAAATTGCTATTGAATTTTATTCAGGGACACAGTTAAATTACTTAGTTATTCGATCCTATTGAGTCTAGCTCTTAAGCTTTGTTAGGTAGGACTAGAGCTGCATTTATTTTAGGGCTGTGTTTTCCCACTAGTGAGGTAAAGCCCTTCTGAGGTTTTCAATTCTGCCTGGTGGATCTAGGAACTGTTTGTGGCCCTATGTGAACTCTGGCTTTATTTTTTTCTCTCTAATCTTTTTGAATGTTTCTTTCCTCAGTCTTGGGTAGATTCCACACTTACGCTCATGTACTCAGCTGAAGACATGAAGGGGGTGCTCCTCAAACTTGCTGCTCTATTTCTACAGCGTTCTCCAGTCTTCCTCTCTATGAACTCTAGATGCCTTGGCTTCCCTCAATTCCTACTGTCATCTTCTTTTCTATCAGGCATAAATTCTCCCTCCCTAAATCATGGTTTGTAAAACTCCCTGGGCACTAAGCAGAGGCAATTGTAGGACTCACTTTGTTTCATATCTCTTAGAAATCACTGTTTTTTATTGTCTGATGCTCTGTATCTTGAGAATTGTCATTTTATATGTTTCGCCCATTTAAAGTTTTTTTCAGAAAAAAGATAAATCCATCCTCTGTTTCTCCATCTTTTCTGGAAGAGGAAGTTTCTTCTGATGTTATTGAAAATACTAGAATCATGTAATTTTGGTTAAAGAATCTTAACCAAATAGTAAAAAGAGCTCAAGATTTGGAGGGAGAAGACAGGGGTTTTAAGGATCTGGGTGTTGTTGTCCCTGAAATCTTGAATAAATACACTCATGGCACAATAAGAGCATAGAAAAGAGGTACTTTATTAAACCTAATTGAAATTAACTTTTCCAAGTGCCTTTTATGAAACATACATCTGCTCATGCTATTTCTCTGTTTAAACCTTTCAAATGACTCTGTTGTAAAGGAATGTAGACATAGGAGAGTGGAGGAAGGTTGAAGTCTCTAATTTGACTGAGACTAGGCTGTGAGCATGTGTTGTAGTAGTTGTGGACAAGGCTTGGAAGAGGGTGAGAAGAACTGAGGCAGGAGTGATGTGTGAGGGATGCATCCGAAGACTTGTCTGAAAGCCCCAAATCTCAAGTCCAGTTGACCTTGAACAACATGAGGGTTAGGGGTGCCAAAAATCTGTATATAACTTTTGACTCTACAGTTTTCACTTCATATCTGTGGATTCAACCAACCATGGGGAAAATCTGGGGTTGGGGAACCACAGTTGGGAATATGAAAATATTGCTTTCTATTTGTGGTTGGTTGAATCTGCAGATGTGAATCCCACAGATAGGAAGGGCTGACTGTATTTACTGGAAAAAAAAAAAAGAGAGAGAAAACAATCTCTGTATATGAGTAAGTGGATCAGCACAGTTGAACCCATGTTGTTCAAGGGTCATCTGTACTTCCAAAGTGATTTGAAATGATTAGCTTAAAACAAAACAGCTGCAATTCAGACTCAGCAGTCAGAAAATCTGCAACAGTTTCAAAGAAATTAAATTTGTACTGTAGAAAAATTACAAATCAGTGTCTCATGGACCTTCAAGATAACTCTTCAATAGCCCTAGGAAAGACAGTTAAATCCATAATTGTCCCCATTATATTATTTATTTAACAGAGATATGAGGGTCAAGGTGAAGTTCTGGAAGGGTGACAAGGGTAACTACTGAACAAAACACTTCCTTGAGCACATTGAATTCTTTCCAAGCGTTTGACACTTCATGAGACTGATTATGGGCTTACTTTTAAATTTGAAAAGCTTAGCCAACAGACTATTAATGATTATAGATCATTTGTTAATTGCAGAGCATTACACCAGGTACTGTGGGGCATTCCAAAGAAAATAGAAATCATGGTCTTATTACAACATTTCTAGAGGCATGATATATTCATTTGAAGATATAAGGCAGCAAAATGAATACTCATAAATAACGTGAATGGAAATATTTTACCTGGTTCTATAATAATCAGAAACACACCTTTCCTTATCACATAAGGAATATATCATTAACATTTTGTTCATAGACCTAATAGAGGCCAGAAACATGACTTGGAGAGATCTTTGGATAGTGAATTTTGAGCTTCATAGAATGACGAGCTATAGTGGTCATATATTAAGCTTATAGACAGCATTCTACTCAAAGGCTAATTTTTTTTTCACTATTTGCTTAACTTTTCCATGAAAAAATGTTTTTGTTTATAATACATTGTTCAACACAGACCAGTGTGAACATTTTTATAATGCTTTGGACAATTAATATGAAAGCACACTGGGGGAATAAGCTTAAAGCAATTTGGGATATTATAGTTAAATATTTTCATGCATGGTGGCAAATAATGTATACTCTTATATTGAAGAAAAAAATACAAATTTGATGTGGCAAAACATGCTCAGAATATGCATTGTAAAATATAATGAGGTGACTGCAGAATCTCATTGTCTAAAAGAAAATGTGATTTTTAAATTACATTATTGGGGTGACATTGGTTAGTAAAATTATATAGGTTTTAAATGTACAATTCTATAATATATCATGTGTATATTGTGTGTTCACCACCCAAAATCAAATCTCCTTCCGTCATCATATGTTTGATCCCCTTTACCCTATTTTACCTGCCCCCACCCCCCTTTCCCTCTGGTAACCACCATGCTGTATAGTCTGTGTCTATGAGTTTTTGTTTGTTTGTCTTGTTCATTTGTTGCTTCAGTTTTATATCCCACATGAGTGAAATTATATAGTTCTTGACTTTTTCCATCTGACTTATTTTGTTTAGCGTGATAATCTCAAGATCCATCCATGTTGTTGCAAATGGTAGTATTTCATCTTCACTTATGGCCGAGTAATATTTCATTGTATGTACATACCACATCTTCTTTATCCAATCATCTATCGAAGGATACTTCAGTTGTTTCTATATCTTGGCCACCGTGAATAATGCTATAATGAACATAGGGGTACATACATCTTTATGAATAACTGTTTTTAATAATGTTTGGTAGATACCCAGAAGAGGGGTTGCTGGGTTGTATGATAATTTTATTCTTAATTATTTGAGGAACGTCCATACTGTTTTCCATTGTGGTTGTACCAACTTACATTCAAATTATACTATAAAGACACATAATCAAACAGCATGGTTTTGGCAGAAAAACAGACACACAGACCAATGGAACAGAATTGAGAGCCTAGAAATAAACCCACATATATATGGGCAAATAATTTTTGACAAAGGAGCCAAAAACATATAATGGAGAAAAGAAAGCCTATTCAATAAATGGTGCTGGGAAAATTGGAAAGCCACATGTAAAAAGAATTTAACTAAGTGCTATATGTCACCATACACAAAAGTTAACTCAAAATGGATCAAAGACTAAGTATGAGACCTGAAATAGTAAAATACATAGAAGAAAACTTAGTTGCTAAACTTATGGACCTTGGTCTTAGAGAGGATGTTAAGAATTTGACCTCAAAGGCAAGGGAAGTAAAAGCAAAAATAAATAAATGAGACTAAATCAAACTGAAAATCTTCAGCACAGCAAAGGAAACCATCAACAAAACAAAGAGGCAGCCAACTGAATGGGAGAAAATATTTGCAAACAACACCTCCAAAAATATCCTTTTTTTTTAGACAAAGGGGGATCTCCCAATATTCATTGTTAATTGGGAGTACTGCACATCCACATAATTTTTTATTTTATTTTTTTTGAGACTGTAATTTATATTTAAGTGCCAATGATGATTTCTTAGAGCTGTGGAAAAACCTCAGAGTTTACCCTGCAAACACGATTCTTTATCTAATAAACATGATATCTATGCCTATGGGATGATAAAACACCGGGATTGATTTGGTCACTTATGAGGGCTGATGCTCTGAGTCTAAAATGTGTCCAGTACATAAAATATATAAAGACCAAGTTAGTGAATGTAAAAAAGAGTAAGTATAAAGATGGACCTCTGTTTTTACATGGGAACATCCCATATTGGGGGAAGTATTATTCTTTTAACTTAATGCCAACTGATATATTTTTGGAATCTTTTGGGGAAAATATTCTTTTGGTTCTTGTTAGTGAGTTCATTTGGATGCATACTCTTTCTTTAGTTAACATACTCCAAGCTACCTCCTTGTGAAGTGAATCTTCTAATTGTGCATGTCTATATTGGTTATTGGTGGTTGCTGAAACAGCTTCTTGAAATACCCTACTTGACAATTTTTGATGAATAAAGATTGAATTGCATGTGGTGATATTTTCAGTCAGTATTAAGGCAGCTCATATTGACAGTTTTAAGATGGCAAGGGAATAGCCTGTCAGACTTCATAGAAATTGAGCTTCATTTTAAGGCTTCTTTACTAATATCAACAAGGCAGATTTTCAAGTAGTTCATTAGCATTTCATCAAAAAGCCAACGCTTTATTTAGACAAGGCCCCAGTGGTGTCTGCCTAGATGGCTCTGTCCTTGCACCTGGGCTTTGCTAGCTCCTACTTATCATTTAGAATGAAGTTCAGGTACTGTCTTGTCCCTGAAGACTTCCTCACACCTATGCTCAGGGCCAGGTGCCCCTCTTCCACCACTGTCTAGAATCTGCCCCTCCCAACATATGTTGCGTGCTACCACAATGCCCTGTTTCCATGTCTGGCAGCTTAAGCCACTACAAAGTGTAATCTTTGGGAGACAGTGGTATGTCTTTCTAATCTAGGATCTCCAAAGCTTGGAACCTGGTAAGCACTTAATAAACCTTTGTTGAATAAAGAATGGTATGATTACATACCAAAGGAATGTCCATGCCTTTTTGTGTGTGTTGAATATTTGTAAGATATGTTTTTGGTTATTGGTTATGTCTTAGTAGAGTTGGTTAGAGAAAGCCTTTATAAAGTAGTTTTTCCAGTTGCCAGTTAATCACTTTGAGTCCTTTTTCTCCAAGATACTAAAATCTGTGGATGATCAGGGTGCCACTTCTCAGCCTAACTCCTTAAAATTATTACTGTACTGTCTCATTGTGCTCATATTATTGTGAATGGGTTCCTGGATCTTAGAAGTTTTATGGTATTGAAACCTTAACTTATAACTTAAAAATGGTGTTAAACATATAAAACCACATTATGTAGCCAAAAATGGAAATATTACCCCTCAGGGAAAAAACATATTTATAAGGTTGATGTTCTGAAACTATGTTTCCAAGAATAGAATGTATAAGACCCAAGTTACTGAATGCAAAAACTATAGAACTATACATGTGTGATCTAGTAATGACCCATTAAACCAAACTTATTTGGTAAAACTGAACCATTAACAGAAAGGGAAGTTTCAATTCTTTCATTTTTAAAAATATTGGCTAGGTGGATCTGCTGCTTATAGAGTAAGGTGAGAACATCTATTGAATATCATATTCTAAGCATTTACATATATCATCTCATTTAAACCTTACAACAAGCCTATGAAGCATGGATCACTGTCCCCATTTTATAGAAGAGAAAATCGAGTATCACAGAGGTTATGATTTTGGTTCAAAATTGCAGAGTTAGTGATGAAGTCTGACTTTGAAACCAGATATGTCTGAGAATAACTGGTAATAGATTTGGTACAAAAATTGCTCTTGGAACTAGAGCCATTGAACATTGTAATTTTATACTAAGGTTA
The DNA here is from genome assembly GCF_057876585.1 of Rhinolophus sinicus. Lineage (NCBI taxonomy): Eukaryota > Metazoa > Chordata > Mammalia > Chiroptera > Rhinolophidae > Rhinolophus > Rhinolophus sinicus. The sequence continues at coordinate 167,146,658 of NC_142501.1, forward strand.
CTTTTGATATCTTATAAAGAAAAGTAATACATTATTGTAAAAAAAATACGCTATTGTTTAAAAGAGTACAGAAGTACTATAAAGGAGATTATACCATTATTTTGTAGAACCTGGGTTTATGCTGGATTGTAGAGAATAACATAACATATTTTATGTTCCTTTTATTTTTCCACTTTTTTTTTTAAAGAAAATATGTAACTAATTTAGGCACAGGTGCTGCTTTTCCTGTGGGCACTTGCATAAGGATAAACTGAAGTCTCTAATTAGATTTCCTTTAATATAAGCAGTGTTTTTCTCCAGTAGAATTTATTAGCAGATAATATATAAAGAACATTTATACCATTCTTCAGTTGATACATATGAAATATTGAACCTAAGAGGTATTTAATCTGATAATGGATGCCTACTAACATTTTGGAAGCTTTTCTAATGGGATGCAAAGTTACTAAATGACAGAGAAAATATCTTTCAGTGACATGGCTGAGGATGGAAAACTGCACATTTTGTTTCTCTATGGAATGCAGTCAACATTCATGCTGTATATAATGAATATTTTCAAAAGCTAGCAAGTAAATGTAAATTAGCTACAACTACATAAAAGGATAAAGATAGCCCTCAAGTTATAGATGAAAAAACAATCTATTGAATGAACCCATGTTTCCAGAGCTATTCTAGCCAGGGAAGTGGGGGGGGCACACTGATTTATATCTCAATCCCATGTATAGTTACAAGGTTACCAGCCACCGTCCCCAATGATCTCTGAAAGTGGTGCACCAAGTTAATATGTCAAATAGCATTTGTAGAAGCAGTAGTAAATAAAAAATAATTGAAATTTAAAAAAGAGAACTGTTTTGATTTGAAGAGGTGAGTCCTAGTAACAGACCCATTCTTCAGTGTCTGATTGACCGAGGGACAGGTAATCACAGTGGCAGAGCTGCACTTCATTTAAAATTTTTCATTATTTATTTTTCTCTTGAAAAATGTAACTTGTACTCATGACAACAACTTCCAAGTGTGTAAAACGCCATATCAAAAAGTAAAACATTTTTTTATTCTTTCGTTTCTATTCCCCAGAGGCCATACCATTGCAGTTTTTTGAGTCTTTCCCAGATTATGTGTTTATTTTGAACAAAGGAATTTCCGGACTGCTCTGTAATATATATTTCCCCATGGAACATGTTAAATGCACTTCTTTTTTCTATAATATCTTGCACTTTGGAGTGTAGAATGAAAAATTAAATTTGCCTGGCAATTCTGTCATCACATGCTTAATATGATACGTAAATTGTTGGCATCTTTGCCCTCTGTGGCCTCAGCTGCCTGAGAATTCCCATAATAGCAACAGAATGAATGACAGGCTAGATCCAGAAGCATGTGTTTAATTTCCAGTGAGAAGAAAACAATAAATCATTGTACTTAATGAAATCTCAATATGCTTATCCCAGCATTATATTACCTTTCTGGCACCTAGGTGATTTAAAAAGAAAATTTTGTGTATTTGTGTGTCTTATATATGTAAGTCGTCGTGTATGTAGAATGACTGATTGAGGGCCTCTATCTTGTGGAGAAAAATTCTTGTATTTAGATTCTCTGGGTAGCAAAATCTGTGTCTATTGTGCTTTTCTAAGTCATCTAAGTCATCTATAAATTCTGATTTTCTTAACGAGCTTTGTTGAGGTGTAAATGACATGCAGTAAATGCCACATATTTCAAATGCACAATTAGATAAGTTTTGACATAGGTATAAACAGTGAACCCATCACCACAATCAAGATTGTGAATATATCCATTACCCCTAAAAGTTTTCTAATGCCCCTTAGTAATCCCTGCCTCTTGCCTTCCCCAACCTATACCCAATCACTAATCTATTTTCTGGCACTGTAAATTAGTTGCCATTTGCATGAATTATACATAAATGCGATCATACAGTGTGTATTCTTTTTCATCTGGCTTCTTTCACTTAGCACAATTATCTTGAGATTCATCTATGTTGTTGCATGTATCACTAGTTCATACCTTTTTCTTGCTGTGTAGTAGTCCATTGTATAGATGTTCTACGATTTATGCATTCACTTTTTTAGGGACATTTGGGTTGGTTCTAGTTTTAACTCCTACAAATGAAACTTCTATGAACAATTCAAGTCTTTGTATGGATGTCTTCTTTAATTTCTCTGGGTAAATACCAAGGAGTAGGATGGGTGAGTCATAGGGTAGGTGTGTATTTAATTTTTTAAGAGTCTGCAATACTGTTGTTCAAAGTGATTGTACAACCAACAGTGTATGAGAGTTCTAGTTGCACCACTTTTTGTTATCCTTTGGTATGGTCATTGTTTTAATTTTAACAATTTAAATAGGTATTTAGTATCTCATTGTGTTTTAATTTGCATTTCTCTAATAACATATGATGAAAATCCTTTCATGTATTTATTTGTCATTTGTGTCTCTTTCTTGGCAAAGTGTCCATTCAAACTATTGCTTTAATTAATTAATTTAGTTTTAGGTTTTAGGAGGTCTATATAATCTAGATACAAACCCCTGATCAGATATATACTTAGCAGATATTTTCTCTGTGCTGTGGTTGTGTTTTCGTTCTCTTTATAGTGTCTTTTGAAGAACAGACATTCTTAATGTTGATAAAGCCCAGTTTATCAATTAAAAAACATACGACTGTGCTGCTGGTGTCATATCTTAGAACTCTTTACCTAATTTAAGGTCACAGATATTATTTCCTATGTTTTCTTTTACATGTTTTTTAAACTTAGGATTTATATTTCAGTCTATAATATCTTTTGAGTTAATATTTATACATGGGGGAGGTATTGAGCAAAGTTCATTATTTTGCCCCTAATACAGCAGCTTTATAATAATTATTAAAACTCCAAAATCTAAGACCTCCAACTTTGTTTTTCTTTTTTAACATTGTTTTAGCTATTTTAAGTATTTTTCATTTGCACATGAACATTAGAATGAATTTATCAATCTATATAAAGCATGCTATGATTTTGATTGGCATTACACTGAAACTATAAATCAATTTAGAGAGAATTGACATCTTATCAGCACTGAATCTTTCATTCCAAGGACATGGTAAATTATCCCATTTGTTTAGGTCTTCTTTAATTTATCTCAGTAATATCTTCTAGTTTGCGGTGTACATCTTGCACATCTTTTGACAGATTTATACCTAAGCATTTCTTATTCTTTAATGTTATTGCAAATGGCATTAAAAAGTCAATATATTATTATTTTCTAGTACATAGAAATATAATGGATACGATTGTATTTGTGTATTTTTCTTGTATCCTCAAACTTGCTATACTCACTAATTAGTTCTAGTAACTTTCTTTTAGATTCTATAGGATTTTCTACATAGCCATTATATTATCTGCAAATAAGGATAGTTTACTTCTTCCTTTTTAATCTGTATGTCTTTTATTTGTTTTGCCTTACCACACAGCCTAGAACCTCTAATATAAATTTTAATAGAAGTGGTGAGAGTGGTCATGCTTGCCTATTCCTGATGTGAAGGGAAAGAAATCATTTTATTTTATTTCACCTTCAGTTTTAAAGATATTTTCATTCTAGTTTGACAGTACTTTAAAGATATCATCCCATGGTCTTCTAACTTGCATTGTTTCTAACAACAAGCCTATAGTCATTCTTAGCTTTGTTCCTCTGTACATATTGTATCATTTTCCTCTGACAACTTTTAAGATTTTGTCTTTATCACCATTTTAAGCAATTTGATTTTGATGTGCCTTAAAAAGTGTTTTCTTTGCTTTTTGTGGTTGAGGTTAATAGAGCTCCTTGAATCTACGGGTTTATAATTTTCATCAAATTTGGACATTTTTCAGTCATTAGTTCAAATATTGTTTTTGTCCTCACTCTTCTTCTTTGTGGATTCTAATTGTAATTAGATACATGTACTTCATAAATTGTCTCATAGCAAACTGATGTTCTGTTTATTTGTTTTCAGTCTTTTATTTCTCTCTGATTCATGTTTTTGATGGTTTTATTGCTATGTCTTCAGGTTCACTAATAGTTTCTTCTGTAATATCCGACTCATTGTTTATCCCATCCCACTGAATTTTTTTTATCTCAGACACGTTATAGTAGTTTTCATCACTAGAAGTTTGATTTATATCTTTATTATATCCTTTCACTACATTCTGCAGATGAGAAAACTGAGGCACACAGAAGATAAGAAACTTGCCCATGATTTCAGTGTTATTAAGTGGATACTAGACTACAAATCCAGGCAGCCTAATCCCACAGACTTCACTTTTAATCACTAATTGTATTTGTATTTTAAATGGCATGTCATTATCCCATACTATTTTTTCCCAAAGCATTTAAAAACAGTGCTCGGCACATAAAAGGGTGTAAAAATGGTTAATTGTTGTTAGTTATTGTTTTAGTAAACTGTGGCAAGCTGCAAAACTTCCTTACAATTGAAAACTTAACTAAGATAACAATTCTTAAAAATTTCCCTGATCTTTCATCACCAATACAGGATAGAGATCTCTCATATTCATTTCCATCCATTTTGTTCTTCTTTCTATAACAGTCCTACAGAATTTTGTAACTGTCTATGTCCTTGAATATTGAATGGTGAGCCAAATAAAATTTTACAGCACATATAACTTGTTGGATGGTCAATGAGTAAGGTGCTGTTGATGACTATCAAAGAAGAAGCTCACCAGATACTAGCAGGAAGGATAGATGACGTGACTTCTTAGCACAGGCAATGTATCATGGGTAGAGACTGGGCAGTTTTCAAGAGCTGCCTTGGCTCCATAAGGGTTCTAGGGTTTTTGCATATGGTGGTACAAGCCCAGAGTATGCCATTCATATCAGTACCTATGTGAGTAGTAACTCTGGAAGTGTAGAGTTCAAAACCATCACAATGGCATGCAGCTGCCTTGTGAGGCTACTAGGTAATTTACAAACTAAGATGATTCAGGCTGGTACTCAGCTGGAGGCTGGGTAGCCTCTGAGTACTAAGGCATCTCCTTTCAGCAGGATCCTTTGAGACCTGGTTACACTCTCCTAGGTTCTACCATTGTCTCATCTCTTATAATCACTCATCCCTTCCAGTTTACTAAATTTCTCTTTCTTCCACCTTGGGAAATTTTTATTCTGTCTTAGAAGCAAGGATGTTTAGCTTTAACTCATTGGGTTTCTTCTTTGCCCTGAACCTAGTCTTTTGAAACTTTAAAATATTTACATTTTTTAAAGTAATTGATATTCCTTGAAGATTATATACCACAAAATGAGATTATTGCACAAATGGAGAAGAGAGTCAGAAATACCGGAAAAGAGGGAAAGTATCAGTTACTATTTTAAATGTAGCTGTCCCCCCAACTAAAACATGAACTGTCCATGGTATTTATGCTCAAGATGTAAGAAACATGTTTTATAAATAAAGGGAATGGGTTTAAGTACCATATATGTCTTCTCAAGTTCTTTCCCGTTCTCATTATTTGCTATTACTCTGGAAGAAATTCTTTTCTATTACTGCATTTTGCACAATTTTATCCCTAAAAATGTGCTGTGTATTTGACTGATAATTAACTTCTGTGCTACAGAAGTTATTTATTTTATAAGATTAACATTAATTTTCCAAATTTTAGGAACTGTTATATTAATTTTTTCCCTTTAACCCAGATTATAGCTTGTAACTATTTGTATTGAGTCTTCTTAAAATCATACCTCTGAATTCTGAGAAGTGGATAACCTATCCTATTCTTTACTATTAAATACCAAAGTCATCACACTTTTCTTGTGTTAAAATTATCTATTCCATATTATCAGAGGTGTTGAAGCAATTATATTTAAAACACTAGTAGAGGAGATTTAATGAGTTGGTATTTATTTTATTTTGTCTGCCTGGATTTACAGTTCATATATAAACTGTAATTTAATATAAATAATGTATTAATTAGAATATGCAGTAATTATAATTAGTAGCCATCACCTGCTGGGTATAGACACGAAGCAATACTAAAAATAATCTCATCTGAGCTTATTATTTTCAGTAGTAAAAACTGTGAATTCACATTCAGGATACTTACTTTGTAGTTTCAGTTGTACAAGTCCATTCTGTGGCTTTGAGAAAATATTTAACTCCTCCAGATAATTGTTTTCTCACCTTTTTGATGGGGTCATTGGGTTGGATCAGTTGTGAGCTTGCTTATTACATGAATATTAATTCAGGAAAAATTATACCTTTAAACAAATAAAACACAAATTTTATTAAGTATGTATTTTATTACGAAATGAAATATTTGCAACTATATGTACACTTTATTATTTCTCTGTGTATAAACAGTTTCTGAGTTAAATTTCAGAAAATACAATAAAACACTGTCATGATGGAATGTTGAAACTGTATTAAATTTGTTTTTGAACTTGGTATATTTTGCTTTCCTACTACCATGTTTTCCCAAAAATAAGACCTAGCCGGACCATCAGCTCTAATGCGTCTTTTGGAGCAAAACTTCATATAAGACCCAGTCTTATTTTACTATAATATAAGACCGGGTCATATATAATATAATATAATATAATATAATATAATATAATATAATATAATATAATATAATATAATATAATATAATATAATATAATATAATACATAATACCAGGTCCTATATTAATTTTTGCTCCAAAAGACTCATTAGAGCTGATGGTCCGGCTAGGTCTTATTTTCGGGGAAACACGGTAGTGTTCTAAACCGTTTAATTGAAAATGTATTTTATCATATAGGGACATTTGATATACTTTTTTTAAACATTTTTTTTATTAGTTTCAGGTGTACAAAACAATGTAATAGTTAGACATTTATCATTTATATCCCTCACACAGTGATAAGCCCCTCCCCCATCTGCTACCCCGCTGACATCACACACAGCCATTACATTTCCACTGTCTCTATTCCTAATGCTGTACTGCGCTTCTTGTATATATTTATATATATATAAAATATAATTGTAGTTGACATTCATTATTGTTCAGCTTCAGCTTCAGGTATACCATGCAGTGTTGATATTCTATTCTTCAAAACAAGATTTTCCCATTGCAAATGGGAAAAAAAAATCAATGTTTTTAATCTAAAAAATATTATTCCCAGCGTCCTTTGTGTTGCAACATATGATTTTAATTAGCCACTTTTCTCCTCTTGGCAGTGGCCACAGAAGTATTTTATGTTTTATTTAGAAAACAGCCTGTCACACACACATTGCCACCTGCTGTTTTTCCTACACTGAGCAGATGATTTCTTACATTGCTTACTCGGTAATTTCAATAAACTTTTTCTTCCCTAATACCCAGACACGAGCAGTAAAACCACAAAACGTTAATGAACAAGTGATTTCCAAGGGCCGGAGAACAGTAAGCAGAACTGGCCCTCTCTAAGCCTCATTGCTGAGCCACACCAAAGAGTCAGAAGGGCCAAACATGGCCTGTGGATTTCAGAATGTGCATCAACACACTTTCTCATCTCTGGGATTCCTTCCTGCTTGGAAATTTCTTATTTCATATGAAATATTAAAAGCTGAGTTTTATTGTTGTTGTATTTTGTTTATAGATGTAGGCCCTTCATTTCCACCAGAATCCTGTGAAACAAGCACATAAGAATCATCTTACCTTGGAATTCACTCTCATTAGGACCATCTTGGCAGTTCTGAAAAATTCTGGGGGATTTTTGAGAAAATTGGGATACAGTATTTGGGGAATTCCAAGAAATGAGTTACTAGCTGACAGGCCTAACTAGCCTTAGAAATAGAATATCAGACTAGACTCCCAATCCTAATTGAATTTGGAGCCCCACATTGATCTAGAAAGGATATAGCTTCGTTAGAACTTAGACCTATGTTTATAAAGGGCTACAAACTTCGATGGGATTATGCAGGAAAAAATAGACATGTACAGAAATATCATAACTAATAAAACTGCAAATAAAAATACTTTAATAATAACAACTATTTATCCAAATAATAAAAGTATTTTTATTAGTCTTATACAGATTTAGCAGTATTTAGAGGAACTGGTCATTCACACCAAATTAAAGTATTATTAAGTAGCCGAGTGCTATAAGCTGATAATTATTTATAAGTAGTAAATTAAGTTCACATTTAGCAAATGCATTTGCCATTTTACCCTGCTTGATGTGATGAGGTAGAGATATGCTATGTATTCCACAAGCCTCATTTTATTTCTCTTAGGAGCATAGGTAGGCTATACTTCCCAGCTTCCCTTGCAGTGAGGAGTATGGTTATATAATTGAGTTCTGACCAATGGAATGTGGGCAAAGATAAAATATGCCACTCACAGGTCTGAAACACAAAGTTCTCTAACCATACTTCACACTCTTTCTTTCCCCACTCACACGGCTCATGAAGGATTCTGTGGAAGGCTTCAAACCTGCAGAAAATGGTAGAGACACTTGATAGAAAAAAAGAAAAAATGGTTCCCTGAGTAACTGCGTGGAAAACCATGGATGCCCTCTGGCATTTTGTTTAGGACTGTGAAGTGAATGAAAATTAACTTTTATGGTGTTAAGCTCAAGAGATTTTCTAACCTTTATTTATAATAGTTTATCTTTAGCAATACAGCTTGTTACTAGATTTCCCATTCTTCCTAAATATTATACTTACCATTGAAAAATCAACTGTGGGTTTTGAAATCCAGGCTCAAACAAAAATGATAAATTTCACCTCATTAGCCAATTATAGGGTTGACTGTAGAAAGTTAACGTGTTAACCTTAGCAGAATTTTGAGGCTATGTTTAAATATAGTGGAAAAAACAGCCCAAATTCGCTAGTGCATTTTCTCTTGGGCTAGAGAGAAAAATAGTGGTATTGATGCAATATCTTTGAAATCTCTAGGTAGGACAATTAATCCTTTTGAAGGCATAGGTAACAGAGAATAGTGAGATAAGCCCAGATTGCAGTCAAAATTACTTTTCTTATAATAATGACTTAATTTACAACTGCGACTGCATAATTCAACTCTAAAATTATAGGTTCATTGCAGCTTTGTTTACGGTGGCCAAGACATGGAAACAACCAAAATGTCCTTCGATAGATGAATGGATAAAGAAGTTGTGGTATATATACACAATGGAATACTATTCGGTGGTAAGAAAAGATGATATAGGAACATTTGTGACAACATGGATGGATCTTGAGAGTGTAATGCTGAGCGAAATAAGTCAGACAGAAAAAGCAGAGAACCATGTGATTTCACTGATATGTGGTATATAAACCAAAAACAACAAAAGAACGAGACAAACAAATGAGAAACAGAAACTCATAGACACAGACAATAGTTCAGTGGTTACCAGAGGGTAAGGGGATCAAATATATGGTGATGGAAGGAGAACTGACTCTGGGTGATGAACACACAATGGGATTTATAGATGATGTAATACAGAATTGTACACCTGAAATCTATGTAATTTTACTAACAATTGTCACCCCAATAAATTTAAAAAATAAATAAAAAAAAAGAAAAATTATAGATTCAACTCTAAATCCCAGCACAGTGCCTGGACCTTAAAAGCTATTTGGTCAATTTTTGTTGAATGAATAAGTGAATAAACAAAGAGATGCTGAAAGTGTTTGCCTATCAAGAGAAAATTCTTTTAAAATAAGTTGTAAAGAAAGATTGCACATTCACACATGGATATCAACTTTCTGATTATCTTTTGTGCTATGAATTATTAGAATGTGAGCTCCATGAGAACAGAGACCTTTGTCTGTTTCTGTTACAGTGGTGCCCCCGACTCCTGGAAGAGTACCTGATGCATTAGGGTCACTCAATTAAATATTAGTTGAACTAGTCAAATGTGGTTTATAATCTTATTCTGGCTCTGATTTGTTTTCTGTTAGGCTGGTGCAAAATAACTGCGGTTTTTGCAATTATCTTTAGCCTTTGAAACCACAATTACTTTTGCACCAACCTAATAGATGCGAAAGGCCTTCCTTTACGCATCGAGGCCTTCCTCTGCTTGAGTTAACAGTACTAATGTACTTGACACTAGG